>NW_023276806.1:122057475-122167475 GCF_003668045.3 Cricetulus griseus | reverse complement strand
CAGTAAAGCCAAAGTGTGCTGAGCAGTCACTGAGCTGTGCTGCACTTGACTATTAAATCTCATGATCAGTGCCTTCGGGAGTCCACTGGTGCAGAGACTGAGAGGGCAGGGTGCCAGCTGGGTTAAGAAATTGGGAAGGCAAACTCTACCTATTGTCAGATTTTGTATGTGTGACTGTATCAAGAATTTTATCATCCTGTGTCATTTTGAGTGCTGTTTCATGTAATTCTGCTGATCATTAAGAGTATGGACTCTCCCAAGTTAGAGACAATGCAATTTCAAAGATTAGAGGACTCGGATCAGCTGGTTATGGCTCCAGTCCCTCTTGTTCCTTTTATTACATCATTTCATTCAAAACACAAAGACACCTTAACCAAAACTTAGGTTGGAAATCCTAGCAACACACAGTCTGGAACACCAAATGATATTCCCACCCCAGTTTTTAATACTGGCATCAGATCATCGAACTATTATGCACATAAATTAACCTTGATTCCACTAATTATGAAAATTGCTTATAAAACAAAAGCTCTGCCTCTAGATCCGAGTGCTCAGAAATGATCTGCCCTAGAGAACTGTAGTAGGGGCAGAGAGAGGTGTGCCCATCTCCTGGGGCTTGAAATGACCTTGGGCAAGGTAGTCAGTCTCTTTAACCTTCAGTCTTGTCAACCATAAAAGAGAAGTAAGGCTGCTATGCGACACTAGCTAGAGAGGTTGCTCGACCATTAAAGTGCCTGTCACATAAGCATGAGGCCCTGTGTTCAGATCCCCAGCACCCCTGTAAAAGCCAGATGTGGCAACACATCTGTAGTCATAGCACCACAGAAGTAGAGACAGAAGGATCTCTGGGCTTGATAACATGAATTAGGAATTAGTAAACTGCAGGCTCAGTGAGAGACTTGTCTCCGGAAAAAAGATGGAAAATGGTCAATAGACACCCGGCGTTGACCTCTGCCATCCACACACACAGGCACACATATGTATCCACACACAAATACATATGCATACAAACAAAAAATACTATGTTTTGAAATAATACTGAGAAATAAATTAAATAACGAGCAAAACAAACTGCCTGGCACACAGCATGCCTTCAGTCATACTTTCTGCTCTTACTACTATGCCAAGCTTTAAAAACAAATGTCTGAGCCATGATATACTGCACGAAGTTCATTGGCTATTGCAAATTTATGTGAGTTTCCACAATCATCATCTCTGACCCTCTACTCTGCCAAATTTTATGCCCATTTCTTTGTGTGCAACATCTTCATTCCTCGTCGAAGCAAAGAAGTCATATTCTAAACTTTGCAGGTGAGAAATCTAGCTAGACTTTGAAGAACATGTCAAGTCATATTGTTGATCACTGGCAAGTCTGAAATTTGGGCTTAACTGTTTGTCACTGCTGGACTCGTGCATGCAAGTGTGCAGCTCACACCTTCAGAGTCTGGGTGTTTAGCATTCAGTGACTCTGAAATGGTGCTGTCCATCCTCATTTTCATTTTATTAATTACTGATGAACATTTTAATAGTTTTGCTTTAGGTTTTCAATACAGATATCACCCAGTTGTATTTCTACTATGAAATGCCCACTTTTATATTTATCTTTGGTACAATGTTTATTAGGTTATTTGTCTTTTTATCATTGAATATATCAGAATTCAGTGAATTCTGGATACTTCTAGAAACATTCATTGTAGTCAACTTCCGGTTTATAAAAGGCATTCTCCATTGCTTCTTTTGTTAAGGATATGTCTAATGCTTTGACACTGTGGGAGTCAAAATCAACTTCCTTTGTGGTTTTTACTGCTTTGGTTCTAAGATATCCTTCAATACCCTGCCCTACTTGGTTCTATTGCTGTGATAAGCACTTTGACCAAAAGCAACTTGGGAAGAAAGAGTTTATTTCAGCTTACAGCTTGCAGTTCATCATGAAAGGAAATCAGAACAGAAACTCTGGGCAGGAACCTGTCTATGGGCAGGACTGAAGCTGAGGCCATGGAGGAGTGTTGCTTACTGGTTTGTTCCCCACAGCTTGCTCAGCCTGCTTTCTTGCATAACAAAGATCACCTTCCCAGGAGTGGCACTGCACACACTAAACTGGAACTTCCCACCTTAGTCTCCAGTCAGGAAAACGCCCCACAGATTTACCTATAGGCCAATAAGATAGAGTCAATGTCTTTATTGAGAATTGATGTTCCTTCTTCCCATATAACTCTGGCTTTTGTGAAATTCACACACACACACACACACACACACACACACACACACACACACACACACACTCCCTAACCAGCATATGTCCCATGCTAAATATGATGACCTGAGCTGAATCCCTAGGACCTACATAGTGGACATAAAGAACCAACTTCTGAAACCTATCCTCTGATTTCCAAACAGTGCATGTGCCCATACTTGAGTATATAAATAAATGTTTTTAAAAAGTGAAATCAATATCTATGCTGACTATGAAAGCTTTAAGGTTTTCCCTTTGCCTTTGAAGGTTTGACTTAATGATATAATAATTGATTTTCATATATGTTGTGACATATAAAACAGCTGTGTTTTTGCCTTGTCAGAGAACCAGTTGCCTTGGCATCATCTTCCTGAATTCTTTTACTATTCATCATCAAAGTTAGCTCTGTCAGTGCCAGTTTTCCATATATGAACCACATTGATTTCTGGCCTTTATTTGGCTTATACATTTATTTGTCTATTATATTGCCCATACTACAGTGTCAATTACAAAATAGTTTTGTAATTATACAAACAAGTTTTAAAATCTTGGGATCTGGTTAAAACAAAACAATCTTCCCAACTGATTTCTTTTCCCCAAGAAGGCCTTGTCCGTTTTGATCCTTTGCTCTTCCAGAAGTGCTTTAGAAACTACTAGAACTGCAAACCAGGGTGCTGACAGCTCTGTCCAGAAATTCTCAAGCAAGACTTGATGTGTTTTTCCAAGATCCAGAGCCAGTACTGGCATTGAGCCTAATAGTTTCTTGGAAACTTTCTCCTAGTTCTTTCACTGAACCTATAACTTCTAAACAAAACATCAAGGTGGATGATCTTTAAAATCTTCATTCTGGTCAGGGTCTAGGCTTTGTCCCCCTTTTCCTATTCTCATGCTGTATTAAAACACAGTTATTAAAGCTGCAAGGGTTAAAGTATTTTTAGGAAAAACAAAAACAGCTTCAGTATTTGTTTGCCACCAAACCCTCTTGTATAACTAACTCTATATGAGGATTTTTTTTAAATATCTTGTAGACATAGGAAATAAGCAAAAGCAGTGTGCAAGAGCCAAAGCTGAAATAATTGAGCTTCAAACTAAATATTGATAATATCAGATAATAACTCTTAGAATTCAATGAACACACATGATTCAATGGTAATATAAAAATGTTTTAATAAATAAGCATACAGAGCATACAGAAAAGCATTTCCTCACAGAAGAATACCAGTTAATAAGTGTAGAAAGAATGAGAGAAAATCAATATGAGAAAACCCTACAGTAATAATTGTTGTAGGCAAGATTCACTAATGGACTTCTGGTTTCCAGTCCAGCATATAAAGAATGTAGAAGTCACCACTTAGTGATAGAAACAGACAATGCCAAGGAACTGAAAAACCAACATGTCTCCTTACATCCATCAGGGAAACAAAGTCACAGGGAATGAGCTAAATGGAAGAACAGCAGTGCTCTCTAATCATAGCAGGAACTACCCTCAGAAGACACTACTTATTCAGACTCTAGCCTGCTGGGGTTTTAGCAGAGTCTCATTTATGCAGCAGAAATACCTGACTTTACCTTCTGTAGCCATTCTGTTGCATCTAAGGTTGAACGGGAGAGGGGGGAACAATCAACAAAAAGAAGCAACTGGTAATGTTCACAGTCCATCCACACAGGCTTATTGAAAGATGAGAAACCTGAAAGGATGGTGAAGTACTTCCTCCCACAGCTTTCCAAGGCTCGTCTCTTTATACTATTATGGTGGAGAGTGAAATATCAATAAGAATTTTAGAGAGGCACAAGAATTCCACCAAAGGACATCTAGAGGTATAGTGGGAAATTACCAATACAGAGCCAAGTAGAACTATAAGGTTATTTAATAGGGAAAAGCCTTACTTACAGAGCGACCTAGCCAGCCCGTGTGGCAGCAGTCTGTCTGTACAGCAAGCCGAAAGGGGAAAAAAAAGTGAAACCCACCCACCTGAAACTCTTACTCTATGTCACCCTGACCACACCTAGAAACTACTAGAACTGCAAACCAGGCATGGCTACAGGTTCCCCTACAATTCCCCTTTTAGTCTACAAGAGGATTAAAACTTGACAGTGTAAAGTATCCAAAATTAACAACCATAAAGGTGAAATATAAGAAGATACAACAATCTGCTTATGTCACATCCTAACTATAACTAACTAAACCCTAAAGTCATCTGAAAGAGGTGTCCAAGCCTGAACACCTCCTTCTAATCCCAACCATAAACAATAGGAAGCTATCCCTAACTAGGTATATACACTATCCCAAATGATAACAATGGGGGAAAGGGGACATAGCATTCTCCAAGTTACTTCCTGCTGAAATGGGATGACGACATCCTTGTGGGGTCCTGTAGGAAGAAAATGTTAGTGTAGTAAAAGTCTTGAATGTATTGTATCCAGTCCATGTTAGATGGGATTCGCTTGATTGAAGATCTCACTTGAAATCCACAACTTGATTGAAGTCAGTACCCAAAGCTCTGGAGGGAGTTACAGTTAAAATGAAGCAAGTTGGATCTGGTGCAGTCGAGGAGGTGTGGCCCATTTTTTTCTGGGGTGTCCAGGGATTGCTGTCAGGCAGGTCTTCATTGGCTGTGTGGGACTCAAACATAAACAGTTAGCAGAGAAATGTTTGCTTGTGTATGTAAACATGCTGGGGAAGGCAACCATGGGAGCATAACAATTATGAGAGGGTGTACACCTTGAAAGATCCAAAAAAAGACAAAGACAGTCCCCAAATTATTCTTCTATTCTGTATTACATCAATTGGCTTCTTGATACAATACAGAAAGTCTAAAGTTTAGTTAGATAATGTGCTTGGATTTTAGAGGAGGAAAGCCAAATCCACCTCTAAATTCAGCATTGATTTAATTGAGTAGGGACTAGAAAAACAAAGAGAAATAAGAGTTCTCTGAGAGACAACTGTAAAGTTTACCATATGGCATGTTCCTTTTGTTTGATGGTTATAGCTACCTTCTCTTCTTAATTATCTACCCATGCAGTGTCCTTTGCCTTCTGGAGATGAGTTTTCCTGTGAAGATAAAAGCAAAACACTTCCCTTTCCTTTGGGAGGTTTCTATTTAGTTTATGAGATATACCTTAGTAGAATACCTGTCATTTGTCCTCGTTGAGATGTTTTTCCTTTTCAATGCTAATTTTGATCAACTTTGATGGTATCCAAAGTTTTTCTTCTCCTGGGAAACCAATGCAAAACCCCTACCCCAACATAACACATGTCCTGGTTTCCATACAGAGGTTAGTACATCTTTGAAGTATCCTGGCTGATTCAGTTCAGCAGTTTTTTCCGTAGTCCAGTGTCTTTCTGCAGCTGTTTTACCTTTCTCATTGGCATTAAGAAAGTTTAGCGTTAATAAAGCATTATGCAACCTATGTTTGGGGGATTTAGTCTTCCAAGCTCGTTTGTTGAGCATCTCCTTAAGTGTTCTGTTAGATCTCTCAACCACTGCTTGTCTTATAGGATTGTGTGGTATACTGGTAACATGCTTTATGTTATAATAGTTGAAAAACTGTTCCAATTTTGTGGAGACATATGCTGGACCATTGTCAATTTTTATTTGTGCAGGTATACCCATAACTGCCATCACCTCTAGCAGGTGTGTAATAACAGAATCAGCTTTTTCAGAGTTAAGAGCAGTAGCCCATTGGAGCCCTGAGAATGTGTCTATAGTATGATGCACATATTTCAAATTTCCAAACTCTGCAAAGTGAAAGACATCCATCTGCCAAACCTCATTTCTCCGAATGTCCTTAGGATTACAAGCTGCTGGCAATGGAGTTTGATTATAAAAGGAACAAGAAGGACAGTTTTTCACTATCTCCTTGGCTTGTTGCCAAGTGATGGAGAAGTCCTTTTTCAAACCTTTGCTATTTACATGTTTCTTATGAAATTCTGAGGCTTCTAGCACACTTCCAATTAATAAACGATCAATCTCATCATTGCCTTGTGCCTGGCAGACTGGTATGGGATCTGATATGTGTAATGTATATAAGATTACTTCTATTTCTGATTGTTTCCTGTAATTGTAAAAACAGAGAAGTTAATTCTATATTACCAGGAACGAATTCTGCAGTCTCAATGTGTAACACGACTCTCTCTGCATATTGAGAATCAGTAACTATATTAAGAGGTTCTGTAAAATTCATAAATACCATGAGAATGGCATATAATTCTGCCTTCTGTACAGATGTATATGGACTTTGAACTACTTTACTTACCTCACCTGCTTTATAACCTGCCTTACCTGATTTGTTGGCATCAGCATAGAAGGTAAGAACTCTAGAAATGGGAATTTGTCTTACAATACATTGAAGAATTCAGACTGTCTTTTTTATGAATTTAATTCTGTTAGTTTTGGGATAGTAGTTGTTAATTGTTCCCAAAAAGTCAGTAAGAGCTATTTGCCAATATTCATTATGCTTCCACAAGGAGGAAATTTCTTCATTAGTTAAAGGTACTATAATTTCTGCTGGATCTTTTCCAGTCAGTTGATGAAGTCTTAATTTGCCCTTTAAAATCAAATCAGAAATGTTTTCTATATATTTCTTTAACTTTTTATTCTGTTCATGTGGCAGAAATATCCACTCCAATATAGTGTCTTCCCTCTGCATCAGAATCCCAGAAGGGTATTCTCTGGATGGCAAGATAACCAGAATACAGTCTAAATTAAGGTTTATCCAATCTACATGTGCATCCAATATTCTGTTTTCTACCCCTTGTAACTCTTTTTCTGCCTCAGCAGATAATATTCTCGGACTGTTTAGGTCCTTATCACCTTTAAGTGCCATTTTTAAATGCTTTAAGTCATGTCCTTCTACACCAACAATCATCTGTAATTCAGAAATTTCCCCTAATAATTTCTGAAGAGAATTAAGAGTTGGATAACTATCTCTCTTAATTTGTACCTTTTGAGGTCTGATTCTTTGTAAGTCTATCTTGTAACCTAAATAGTTAATAGAATCTCCTCTTTGTATCTTTTCTGGGACAATCTGTAAACCCAATGAGGCAGAACTTCCTTCACCATTTCAAACATACGTTCCAAAGTTTCCTTATTGGAATCTGATAAAAGAATGTCATCCATATAATGGTAAACAAGAGATTGTGAAAATTTCTTATGAATTATTTCCAAAAGTTGCTGTACAAAGTGCTGACATAAAGTAGGAATATTTAGCATTCCTTGTGGCAAAACTCTCCACTGATATCTCCTAACTGGCTGTGAATTATTAAGAGTTCATACAGTAAATGCAAAATTTTCTCTATCATTTTCCTGTAACGGTATTGTGAAAAAACAGTCTTTGAGATCAATAACTATCATAGGCCATCCTTTAGGTATTAAGGAAGGTAATGGCATTCCAGATTGCAGAGAGCCCATTGGTTGAATTACCTTATTTATGGCTCTCAGGTCTGTCAACATTCTCCACTTACCTGCCTTCTTTTTGATAACAAATACAGGAGAATTCCAAGGACTGGTAGATTCCTCTATATGTCCAGCATCTAGCTGTTCCTGTAGTAACTTTTCTAAAGCCTCTAGCTTCTCAGAGGTCATAGGCCATTGTCCTACCCAAACTGGTTCATCTGTAAGCCACTTCAATGGCAGGGCCTTTGGTTCCTCTGAAGGTCCATCATTTGTACCTAGTTTCTGTACAGCATGGATGGTTGGTAAACGTTTTCCATATCGTCTTACCAGATCTTTTCTACTATCTAAAGATTGTACATAATTTGTATCTGACACTGGAGGAATATTAATCTGAGTATTCCATTGCTGTAAGAGATCATGACCCCAGAGATTTATAGCTGTATCTGCCACGTATGGTTTCAGTATCCCTTTCTGTCCTTCCAGTCCAATGCAGACCACCGAGTTAACACTCTGTCAAACTCTAGATAGAGTTCCAATTCCTAAAAATTGTACATTTGCCTGTCTACGAGGCCATTTCTGAGGCCAAGACTTTGGGGTAATAATAGTTACATGCACCCCAGTGTCAACTAAGCCAGAAATAACTTTATTATTAATTTTCACTTTCAACTGAGGCCTTTTTCATTAATAGAAGCTTGCCAAAATATGTGTTTCTCATTTTGTCCATTCACACTGGATTCTTCATCACTATTCAAACTACCATCTAGAGCATCTTTGCCTTTCAAAATAGGCAAAGAACTATCTATTCGTCCTATGAGAGATTGTCTCCCACTGCTACTGGGAATGACCGGACCTTTCTCGAAGTGGGGGTCTTTTTGAGGCCCCCTTTGGGCTTTCCTGGCTTTAACGGGTTTCCTTGCATGTCCCTGGTCAATCTACATTAATTGGTCCAGTGTCTGCCCTTGTACACAATCCAGAAGGCAGTGGCCTTCCATATGAGGCATTGTAAGAATTCGTTTGTTTGCAATTTCTCTTAGTATGTCCCATTTTACCATAGTTGAAAACTCTAGGTTCCTGGTGCCTTCGTGTGGTCTCCAGGGGAAGGCTCTTCCTACCCAAGGTTCTGGTTCATAGTAGTAGTAACCTCTAGCCTCTTGGTACCTATGTTGACCTCTGTAAGGTGCTTCTCCTTCCCAAGCCCTTGCATCCTCACCTCTAGAACTTTTAATTTCCTGTTGCCTTTTTAAACCTTTGGAAATGGCTTTTCCTACCCAAGCTTCAGTTTCTTGCATATGGTAGTCAATGCTGGCTGCATGCAAAACCCATTCTTCTAGTGGAGCTGATCTGATCTTTAAAGGCAAAAGTATTCTTTTGCATATTGGGTTTGCATTTTCATAAGCTATTGTATATATAATTGATTGTCTTGTTTCTGGATCTGTTACCTGTAATTCTACTGCCCTAGTTAACCTTTGTAAGAAGTCCTGGAACTGTCCTGTAGGTCCCTGTTCTATTCTGGTATAAGCTTCTAGGCGTTCTCCTGGCTCATGAACCTTCTTATCCCAGGCATTTAATGCTGCTTTCCTGCATAGGGACATTATATCATCATCATATTCAGACTGAGCCCCTGGGTTAGCATAAATACCCTGAACAAGAAGCTTATCTAGAGGGCCTTCAAAACCTTCCTTTATGCCCTGATGCTCAAGGAGCTTTGGCCTCTTCCCTCACAAATGCCTTCCACTGGATTTGGCATGAATTCTCAAGTACAGATTCTACCAATCCTTCCCAATCTGTGGGTGTCACCCTGTTGAAGGTTGCCCATGAATGTAATAGCTGTTTTACGTGTGGGCTATGGAGATCATATGAGACAACTGATCCTTTAATATTCTTAAGATCCTTCAGCTGTGTAGGTTGCCATTCATAAGCCATCAGTCCATGGAAGCTGGCTTTTCTACCATGGTAACTGTGTACACTAATGGTGTGCGAGTAACAACCTTAGAGCAATAGTCATGATACCTGGGTGGAGTAGGTGCTTCAGATTGGAGTGATTCTGCCTCTGAGTCATCCCAACGATCTTTAAGCCTAGTAATGATATCCTTATGAAAAGTTTCAATCTCCTTAATCATAAAAGATTCCAAGCATGTTAGTGAATCTGTAAATTGCTCTAACTGCTCCTCTACACGTTTTTCTAGGTCTTTAATATGATCATCCTTAGGCAGCATCTGGATGGCATGGAAACTGCCTTCTAGGTATTGGAGTCTAGATTCAAGGTCATGATTTGCTGATTTTGAGTCCTCAGCAATCGACCGTATGGACCTATGTAATCTGTCAGCCCTGTACTGTAAATTTTCTTCTAAACATTCAAATCTAGACTTAAATTTCTGATCTGCTACCTTAGATGCTTCAACAACTGATTGAATGGCATTGTCCAATTCTTCAACCCTATTGGGTATTTTGCACCTTTGCATCTAGTTTCTGGGTAACATTGCCTATCTGAGTTTCTAGCTGGCTACAGATATTCTTTAGCTCGTCATGGTCTTCTGACACCCTAGCCTCTAAGGCCTCAGACATGGAGGATCTCTCTGTGTTTATCTTATCATAAATATACTGCATCTCATCTTGAGTAACAGACAGCTCTGTCTTTAGCGTATTAGACACAGAGCCGAGCTTATCATCCAATTTGTGTTCCACTTGCTGCACAATTGTGATCTGACCTAATCTGTTCTCCAAAACCTCATTGCATAAAGCTGTTATTTCCTGCAAGCAGGTGGTGAGGTTATCTCTGTCCTGTTCCTGAGCCCTCTGGCTAGTAATATTATTTGTACTAGCAGGCTAACTGCCACTACAGCATATAGGCTGGTAATTAGCAGATTAGCATCCTCCTCAAACATTGAATTCATGTAATAAGCAAAAATATTACCAATTTTAGCAAATGATAATATTCCGCCATAATTTTACCTGATTTTTACTCCAGATACAGTAACTATCTTTGGCCAGCAAGTGGCACAGGCGTTCGGCATGGCGTTTGGCAGCAGTCGGTGGCAGCAGTGGAGAGAGGTCACAAAGCGGCTGCATTTATCTTAGCAAGTATATGATAGCCTTGCGGCCACAACCATTGAAAGAGATGCGGCTTTACCGCAGCAGCAGCCAGGAGAAGCTGCTGCTGAAAGCCGAGGTCTACTTGACTCTAGGCAGCTAGAAACTGTCTCCAAATTGGGCAGATGGTTCTGAGCAGCTCAGCTGCAGTGGGAATGTGCTTGTGTGGTGCAGCAGGTCAGCTGGGAGCCGGGAGCACCTGTGGAGAGAGGGTGCTTTCCTGGCCTAGGCCTCAGGCCCTAGGCCCTGTTGAACCCACAGTCTGTCCCAAAAGGGGTGTAGGTTTCCAATATCCCGCTCCTGACAACCAGATATAGTGGGAAATTGCCAATACGGAGTCAGGTAGAAATACAAGGGTATTTAATAGGGAAAAGCCTTACTTACAGAGCGACCTAGCCAGCCGGTGTGGCAGCAGTCTGTATAGAGGTCATATCATTTCCTCACACACAGTGCACTCATTTCAGTAGTTCCAAAACTCTTAGCTCATTGAAGCATCAACTCAAACATCTAACATCCAATACTTCTTCTAAACACTGTATATTAGTTATTACTAAGGCTCAAGGTAGGGTTCTTTGTGAGACAAATCCCCCTTCAGCTGTGAGCCTGTGAAGTTGATCAAGCTAGAAAGCTTCCAAAGTACAATGACAAGCCCAGCATAAGACACACATTTCCATTCTAAAAGTGAAAAGTAAAAAACTGAAAAGGGAGGCATGGGTCTCAAAACTCAACTGAAACTTGAAATATAAAGACCCCAGAAAAATACTTTTTACTTCATACCCCACTTTCTGGGCACATGAGGACAGGTATCAGTTGCTCTGTATTCTAGATAAACATAGTCTGTGATTTTTCGAAGTCCCCTACAATGTGCTTGTCCTTGTATCAGGTGTTCCTGTAAGTCACACACTGGTGGCTCTTCAGTTCTGAGACATCAAAGAAACCATGTCCTCACAGCACAGCTTCTACTGGTCTCTGCCTTGAGTTAAGGTTCTAGTAATCAATCCTGTGACACTTTACTATCTGCATCTCGAGGCTCTCCAGGAAATACGTTGAAACTTATGCAGAGGTGGCGTTGGCCATACAGCCCTTGTACATCTTCACATCTTCAGAGGGGTGCACCACGATTTACTCTATTCCTTCTGGAAGGGCTGCCTATGGTACAGTTGGATCTATGTGGTCCGTATATAGAGAACTGAGGATTTATGTACTGGGATATGTAATACTCTCTCTGAGCCCTCATGAGAATGGTCTTCACTGTTCTCATTCCTGCTGATATTCTGTTCATAGCCACTTGGTTATCCTCTAACAAACTGTGGCTTTCTCTACAGCTTAATTCTTCTGAATCCATGCCAGAACAATCCTTATTTCTTTTCCTAGCATTCACCTCTAAAATCTTACACCCTCTGCCTATTATCTAATTCCAAACCTGTTTCAATATTCTTTGTGGTATTTATTATATCAGTACCCCACTCTAGTACCAATTTTGGCCTGAACCTGTTCAGGCTCCTATAATGAAATATCTTAGACTATATAGTTTGTAAGGAAGGATAATTGATTTATTGAGGTTCTTGAGGCAAAAAAAAATGTCTAAATTCAAGACACCAGCAAGGTTATGTCTAGCAAGGCCTACCTATAGCAGATAGCAACATATGTGTACCAAGGTGACAGAGTACAAAACAGAGACAGATTCACTAATTCAAGTCCTTTCATGAGAACAGTAGTCCTGGTCAAGAAGGGAGAGCCCTCTTGAGCTATGCAGCTCCTGAAAGGCCCAAGCCTCCTAAAATGGTTGCACCGGATTTTGAGTTTCACAAGAATCTTGGATGAACATAAACATTTAAACTATAGCAATCACCAACCTGGAATTCTGTTCCTGTAAAATTACTCTGCACAAGTGGAAAAGAAATACACTAAGAGGAATAAAAACTGAGAAATTTGTTGCCAATACATCTGCCTTGTGAGAAATGATTTGTTTTGTTTTCAGAGAAAAGGAAAATGATCTAGGCCTAGAACTCAGATCTATATTGAAGGAAGAGCACTGAGAAATGAATGTAATGGGAAAATAATTGGGTTTTTTAGACATTTTATTGATTCTTTGTGGATTCCACATCACATATTCATCTGCCCATCCATTCATATCCACCCTCTGACCTTGCAACCACCCAAAATAAAATAAAATTTAAAAATAAACAAGCATACAAAAAAGTCTCAGCATAGAAGCTATAGTGTGACACAGTGAGTCACACAGTTTACCCTTTGGTCCATACATCTTTACTTGTAAGTGTTCATTGAAATGAGTCATTGGTCTTGTTCTAAGCCTCTGGCTTCTGCTACACACTAGATACTGGGTCCTCTCTGAGACCCTTCTTGGATATCCCGTTGTTGCCCTGTGTCATGGAGATTCTGCAACTATGGATCTGCAGGTCCAGCCCCATTAAATGCTCCAGCAGTTCACAGATGAGGAGGTTGCTGGGGTGAGCCAACTCATAGACCTGGTTCTGGGCCTGGGTGGTAGCTGTGGTGGTCAGGCCTCCACCTTTCCCTCATCAACACCACCAGGGCTACCTCTCCAGCACTGCTCCAAGCTAGTTCACCCAGTACAGCAGGCAGCAAGGAGTGGGGCCAGTTCTCCTGCCCTCACACCCTCAGACTGGCTTACCTGCACCCACACCACCAGGTTCAGCTCTACTGTTTTGCCCGAGTGAGGTGCAGAGCCTGCTCTCCTGAGTACTGCAGTTAATGAGGTGCAGGGCTGGCTCTCTTCCTCATGGCCCTGAGGCCAGCTCTCCCACTTGCCACAGGTGGCAAGGGGTGGGATGAGGGTAGGCGAGGCAGCTCTCCTGCTCTCATGCACTCAGGACTGGCTCACCTGTCCCCCCCCCACCAACAGGATTAGCTCTAATTCTATTTTTTAAGCTTAGAATTTCAAGAGGAAAATCCCAGAGTGTGTAAGCTATAAATTTCAGTAGCTACCCAGAGGATGAGGATGAAAAAGGAGGAGGGAGTGGAGGACAATGGCATCTCAGTTAAGCCCAAATAGTTGCCAGTCGCGTAGCAGAGGAAGGAGCTCCAGAAAACATTAGGGAAAGCATGCTTAGAAAGAAAAAGAGAGGGCAAAAAGGAAGAAGGACAAAGAGGCAAAGCTATGCTCTGAAGAAGGTTGTCTCAGGGTTGCAGTGATTCTGGGAAAGAAAATAGGTTTATATAAGAGGTGGTCCTACCAGGGTGGTCCTTGGTCAGGCCATTGACCTGCCTGACTGGCTTAATTCTTAAAGAGAGGAGACAACAGTGTCTCCCTTTAGAATCTGGTTCTAATAGTATTTCATAGAATATTCCATTACTAATCAAAATTTGCAGTTTGAAGAGGTAACCCCCGAATCATACAGAAGATGGATGGAAGTTGGAGAATAGACAATAGTTAGTGAAAATCTAGAGATCCAGTTCAAAAGCTGCTCACCAGAAGGGCTTACCCTCTGGATGCCCCCAACCCCACATGTACCTCCAGACAGACCCAATCACCACCCAACCCCATATGTGCTTCCAGACAGGTCCACCTACCACCCCACCATGTATACCTCCAGACAGGCCCACCCATCACCACCCCCCTGCATGTGTACCTCCAGAGAGGCCTGCCCACCAGTCCACCCCACCCCATGTGTACCTCCATATAGGACCACCCACCCACCCCCATGTGTACCTCCAGGCAGGCCCACCTACCACCTGCCTGAATGTGTACCTCCAGACAGGGCAATCATGTAGTAGAAACTTCTACTCAGAGAAACAAGGACATTCCTGAAGTGCTGCTTTGGGGATATTGTGCTAGTGAACTACAAGTAACAGTATTGTTCAACATAATAACAGCAATGTATTGGATTATACATTCGCACATAGGTGTGCTTATGATAAAGAAAATGAATGACATAAACACTGTAAGAACCAGAAGGGAGGGGCTTCTTACAAAGCTACATGCTCATGAAGCGGTAATAGTTCTACTTAAAAGTGGACCTGGATTCACTATAAACGAATACATCATAAACTCTAGGGCAATCACTAAAGGAGTTTATGCTTAAAGAGAGAATGTGGAATTATCTAACATCTTCAGTCAGAAGCAGGGCAAAAACTTGTAGAAAACCAAATCAGGATATAGAACAAGAGCAATATAGGATAGATATTTATTCCATTATATGAATAATCACTTTAAATATCAGCCCTCTAATTACTCTGAGATTGTTAGAATGTAGAAAAAAAGACAAGGTCTTCCTTCGTTATCCATAAAATTGCCATATAAAGACAAAAATTAAAAAAAAAAATGAAAAAAGGAATGGAAACAGACATAGTATACCATGATAGGAAAATATGTATGGTGATGACTAATCAAAAGGGAGCCAGGATATTTGAATTAATTTCAGGAACTAAAACCCCTAGGAAAGTGGAATGTACTTTGAATAAAAAGATATCACATAATGATAAAGGAATTGACTCCACAAGAAGGTATAACTATCTTCAACATGTATGAACATAGCACTGTCAAAATATGTGATGATAGAATTGATAGAAACACAAGTAAAAAAATACATCAATGTATACTACAGTTGGATACTTCAACACCTCTATGGAGATGGATAGTCGCAGCCAGCAGAAAACTGGTAAGGCTGTAATGAACTCAGTATTAGTAGCACCTTTAATTAACTCAGCATAATTAACATCTATAAACTACTTTATTCAACAGTGGTAGATTAAACACTCTCCTGAAGCACACATGAGCCTTCACTAGGACAGAACACACTCAGACCATAAATTACACTTTAGTAATACTTTTTCAGATAAAGTTTCATGTATTCCAGACTGGCCTTAGGCATTCTATATAGCTGAGGATGACCTTGAACTTCTGACCTTTCCATGACTTTAAATACTGATTACAGTAGGTGCCACCATGCTGGGTTTATATGGCCAGAGCTTCATTCATTCTAGACAAGAAAGCCTACAAATGAGATAAATCTCCAACCCATACCTAAATAAATTTAAAAATCATATAATATATATTTTCAAGTCATAGTGTTATTAAACTAGAAATTAATAAAGACAGCTAAAATATCCCAAAATTAAACTTAGAGAATATACAACAGATTTCTAAATAACAATTCATTCAAAAATCTCAGCAAAAAATTAAAATATTATTAATTCAATGAAAATGATAATTTAGTAAGTGTATGGAAAACAATGAAAAGCAATGGTCAGAAAGATATTTAAAGCACCAAGTAATACTCAGAAGAAAAAAGCTATCTGCTATCAACTATCTAAGGTTCTATGTTGTGAAACTAGAAAAAAAATAACAAATTAAATACAAATTGAGCATAGGAAGAGAAATAAAAATTAAAGCAGAAATTGGTGAAATTAAAAGTAGTAAGTTATTAGAAAAAATTTAGATAAGATAAATATAGTTCTTTTTAAACAATTAGTAAAATTAATAACTGTTTAGATGAGTAAGGCAAAAAAGAGACAAATTACTGTTGTCAGAAGTGGAAGAAGTTACATCACTACAGACATTGTGGCACCAACAGAATAAAGATGAAATGTTGTCAACATTCTGCACCTCAGATCTGACGGCCTGGTTGATTTGGATTATCTTTACATTATCTTCCAAAATTCATATAAAAACAGTAATTTCCAAAATTCAGCATGAAACCAAGCCAATACTGTCTCTCAAAACAGAAAGCACACAGCCAGCTGGGTTCACTGGTGAATTCTAGCAGATATTTAAGAAAAACTTTATGCCAATTGTTTATAGTCTCTTACACAAGGTACAGTTTGATCCTTTCTAACTCTGTTTATGAAGCCAACATTACCCTAGTAACAAAAATCAAAGAAACTATTACAAGAAAAGAAGCTATAGACCAATGCTACTCTTTGACAAGAATGCAAAAAGCTGCCACAAAATATTATAAAACCAACCAAGCAATATGGAGAAAGAACTGTATTCATGACCAACTGGAATTGGCCCAGATAGGAAAGTCTAATTCAACACTGGAAAAGTGATTAACATAACAGTGTAACATGAAATAGACACTGAAGTAAGCTAATTCAAGATTATTATTAACATAAAAGGGATCCTTTAGGGCCAGCACTATGCCTCAGAGGGTAAAGGTGTCTGTCAGCAAGCCTGATGCCCTTATCTCATCCCTGGGTCTCACATGGAGGAGAGAACCAACATGTGTGTGTGTGTGTGCGCGCGCACACACACACACACACACACACACACACACACACACACACACACACACTAAACATAAGTAGATGCTGTAAAAATTGTAAAAATGTTTAAAAAGAAATGGTAGCCCTTTGGCAGAAAAGACTGGAATTTCGTCCCCACTTGTGAGTCATCCAACAAATGGGAGATGCTCAAAAGAACAATGGCACCCACACATGGGAGAGAGTGCTATGTAAATGGCCCATGGATAATTTAGAGGTTTGGGGCCCCTCAGTTTTACAGTTTTTCCCTCAGCTCACTAGCCTGCCCCCATTTTCAGGAGTATTTCCCTCTTTTAATAAACTGTGGTTTTTTTTCCACTTCTGTGTGTTCCTGATCCAGTACTCTATGGACACAGAAACTGGGTACCACAGAAAGCACCCCAGGGCTCATGTGTACCTGAGACAGTAGGCTGATGAAGATATTACCAGTTTCTATCAACAAGCACAGGAGAACCTTTGACAAAATCCAATCCACATTGATTGTATACAAGCCTGCAAACTTGGCATTGACAACTTCCTGACAAATATCTACACACAAACCCTTCAATACACACACACACACACACACACACACACACACACACACACACACACACCATATTTAATGGCTAGAAGCTTGAAACTTTTCCTCTGACCAGGAACAAGGCAAGAACACCACTTTCCATTGGTGCTTTTCAATGTTCTACTGAAGCTCTGGTGTGACCAGGTATTTAGATTGACTAAACCTTCAGTTCTCTTATATTTTAAAAGTTACTATACAATTGTATTTTTTTAATATGGACCTACATTGAGTTTCCCTACACAGGGTGAGCACCCAGAATCTTCACCACTGCCCATATCTGTTTATTGCTGTTTGTTTTCTTGATGAGAGCCATTCTGACTGGGTAAGATGGAATCTCAGTGTAGTTTTTATTTTCATTTTCCTGATGGCTAAGTATATTAAGTACTTTCTTGTGTGCTTACTAATCACTTATACAGCTTTTAATAATGTTCAGAGCATTACACATTCCTCACATATACAAAATAAATGAAGTTGAAGGGGTACTGCTAGAAAAGCAAGGAGAACAAGACTCAGAGAGAGAGAACTAAGAGGGGAATGGGGTTGATATGATCAAGACACACGATACACACTTACAAAATGTGTGTTGAAACCCATTATTTTTAATTACACAAATATACATAAATGTTTTAAGGCTCTATTTTGCTCATTTGTCCATTTATAATTAAGTTTAGAATATTTACTCTTTTAGTGTTTGGGGGTTTTTGAGTTCTTTAGTCTTCATCCACTATGAGATGAATTGCTGGTCCAGATTGTCCCATTCTTAGCCTGCCTTTTCAGTCTGGACCACCCCCTTTGCTCTGTAGTTGCCTTTTAATTTGAGACAATTCTATTTGTCAACCATTTTTATTTCCTGATCTATTGGAGTCATTTCTGAAGTAATTCAGAAGCCATTTCCTGTGCCTGTATCTTGAAGCATTTCCCATTGTCCTTTTATAGCGCCAATGCCCCAGGTCTGATATTAAGGCTCCAGGTCCATTTTGAATTGCTCTTTGTACAACTGAAAGATGAGGATCTAGTTGCAATGTGAGTATCCAGTTTTCACAGCAACAGTTGTTAATGTATGTTTTCTGTACATTTGTTGAGAATCAGATAACTCTGGCTGTGTGACTATTTCTGGGTTTCTGCTCCATTCCATTCATCCCCAAGTCTGTCTTGCACTTATACAAGGCTGGTTTCTGTTGCTCTGTCTCTAGTACATCTTGAAGTCAAGTCCTGGGATGCAGCTTCTTCAAGATTGTTTTGGCCATTGGGAATCTTCTGTGCTTCCTTATGAGTCATGGATTTTATTTAGTTTTGTTTTATGAGACACAACATTGACTTTTGAAGGGGATTACACTGAATCTGCAGGTCATTTTCAGCAAAGGGACTATTTTTGCAGTGTTAATTCTGCTGATGCATGGGATGACTTCCACCATTTTTTTTCTTCTTCAATTTACTTATTTCAGTGGGTTAGAGATTTATCATAGAAGGTTTTAGCCTCTTTGGTTAAGTTTATTTCTTGATATTTTCTGTTGTGTGTTTGAGGCTGTGTGTCATTATGTTACTGATAGCTTTTCAACAAGTTTAGTGTATAAAAAACTTCTGTTTTTTATTTGTTGATTTTGTATACTGCTACTCTGCTCAAAGTGTTTACCACTTCTCCAAGTCTTCTGGTGGGACCTTTTAAGGATGAGCATATATCACCAGTAAATACAACTAATTTCATTTTCTTTCCTATTTATTTTGTTATCTAGGCCAGCTGATCTTTTCCAAAAGGACCAAAGCTATAAAATAGAGGGGAAAAACGTCACCTTAACAAACAGTTCTACAACAATTGGGCATTTATATCTAAAACTAATCTCAACAAAAATATTGCATAGTTTACAAAAAGTAACTCAAAATAGATTATAGATGTAAATTAGATGACCTGTGAAAACTTTCTTGGGTATAGCAATGACTTTTTAGGTCCAACACCAAATATGTGATCCATAGAAGAAATAGTTTGCAAGTTGCACTTCTTTAAAAGTGAAAATACCAATCTGTGGACTGGGGAGAGGCTCAGATGATAAAGTGCTTACTTTATGAGCCTGAGGACTGAGTTTGGATCCATGTACCCATGTAAAAGCAGGCACTACGATGCAAGTCTTTCCCAGCCATGTTGGTAGAGGTGGCCCTAGAAGTGGAGGAGTAGGGCTCAAAGGCCAAGAGTCCAACAGCCAGTCAGCAAGCTCCAGGCTCAGCAATAGACTCCATATCAGAGAGTAGAGAGTAATCAAGAAAGACATGTGATAGCAATCTCTGGCCTCTACATGCATACACACACACATACATACATGTACACATATATACACACATCTATCTGTAAAAGACACTATCAAAAGAATAAAAGTGGCTAGAGGTGTAGTTCAGGTAGAAAAGGCTCATACAGGCCCTAAGTTTGATCCCAAGCACCCCAGGAACAATCTACAAAATACATATCTAACCAAGTATACAAATAATTCTTTAAGATGCAACCAGAAGAAACAAACAATGCAACCTAAAAGTAAGGCTCAAATCTTAACTGACACCTCAACAAAGGTGACATACAATGATAACTAGCCACAGGGAGAGATTCTTCCCATCATATGTCACCAGGAAAAGATAACAAGAAACCACTACACATGTGTTTGAATGTGTACTCCCCAGATCCTGACCAATGACATTCTGAAGTGGTAATGAACTGGGGACCACCAAGAGTTCTCATTCCTGCTGATGGGGAGCAAAGTGTACAACTTCATCCCTAACCATCAATCCTCAAAAGCAAGTGATAGGTCCTTCAGTGGGTTACTACCTGCCCTTCATTACTACAACTGTGATCTATCCACACAATGGGGGTTTAGCCAGTGCTAAAACCAAATGAGCCAACAACCACAAAAAGACATGAAAAGCACCTTAAAATCATACTGCCAAGTAGAAGAAACTGATCAGAAACTCTGCATGATATTCCAACTCTATAACTTTCTGGAAAATGCAATATTATTTAAAAAGTTCAGAGGTTGCCATTGCTTAGGAATAAGGGTGGGAGTGGGAACATAGAGGGCGTTTAGGACAGTGAAACTATTCCACATGGTCTTAAATGCTTGACATATTTTATTATACATTTGTAAAAGGTCATGGGATTCACACAGTTGAGAATGAGCCCTGCTATTAACTATGGGTTTGTGGAGATGATAATATAAAAATACAGGTCCATCATAGAAAACAAGTGTGCCATTCTGGTATGCATTGTTGAGAGGGGGAGTCACTGGATATGTAGGAACTCTATACTTTCTGCTCAGCTTTGCTGTGAACTTAAAAATTTTCTAAGTCATAATGTGAATTCATTTCTATGCCCCCTCAAGTATTCATCAATTGGAAAAGAATAGCCAATAAATTATTATTGGTTAAGAAATCCAATATTAACATAATCAAGTGATTTGCCATTTGATAATAATAATAATAATAATAATAATAATAATAATAATAATAATAATAAGTGATACTAGTGTTGATTTTACTTGTAATAACAGCAAAATATCAGGTACCTCTGATGGTATGTAATAAAAACACAGATTCATGGCTGTGTCATTTTTTTCCTAAAATATTTAATTTCAGTCTAATCATGACCAAACATCAGACAAGCATCTTACATTTCATGTGAGAACCAGCCAGTGCTGATTAAAAGACAAGACTAGGGCCAGGCTAGGGAAATAGCTCAACACTGAAAGAATTTGCCATCCAAGCAAAAGGACCAGAGTTCAAATCCCCAGGGCCCACATAAAAGCCAGTGAGCACAGCTGCCCACATACAATTCCAGCCTTGGAGGGTAGATGCAGGGTAGCCTTGGAGCAAGATTTAGTAAAACCAGCCTTATCTGTGCTTTCTGGGTTTAACTGAGAGACCCTACCTCAAAGAATGAAGCCAAAGAGTAGAGAAAGATTCCCATTGTCAGCCTCAACCTCAGTTTTTGCACACATGTGCACCCATCCATACACCCATATGCACACTCAGGCACATGTGTACACACACACATTACCACTACATTCATACATACACCCACTTGGAAAAAGTTTCAAGGACATAAAAGACAAGGAAAAGTGAAGAAAATGCCGAAATTGGGCATGACTAAGCAGAAGACGCAAGGAGACCGGGATACTAGAGCATGGGAAGGACACTAAAAGAAGTTGTGATGTTTATGTGCCAGTGTTAATTTCCTGATTTCATTCGTTGTACTACAGTTATATAAATTGTTAAAATTAGATGAAGCTAAGGATGCTAGCTTATGCATTACTATTTTTTTTGCAAATTTTCTGTAGTTTTAAATTTCTTCAAAGTAAGTTTTTGTTTATAGAAAAACGTGTTGTATGTTTTCTGTATCTGATTTACTCACCAGGGTTTTTCTAATTATTTTATCCACCATATTCTCAAATTTGAAAGCCAAGACTTAACATTTTTGAGACTTTTTTTTTCAGCTTTCTGTCCTAGCCTATTTTGGGATATCCTTCTCTGCCTGCTATAACTTCAGAGCATGTTCTTTTTCTGTACCCACAGATTCCATTTCAATTTTAGCTGCTGAAGCTCATTCTGCTATTCGTCTGTACTCTAATTACTAGAGTAAAGCCTAGGGCTACCTCCACTAAAGCTGAAATGAGGAGGTCAGGATCGGCAGCTCTGTGTCATTACCTGGAACCATGCTGGTGTTGACCAGACAACAGTCATGGTAGATATCACTTGGTCCTCTTCCGAAGGCTGCAGAAAGGCTTGTTCTTTCTTTACCATTGAGTTTATATTCTGATCCCCTGATCCTCCCATGGCTTGCTTTTTTCCTTCCCAATCTCTCATTCCTCAACTTTGTGCTTTAAAACTTACTCTTCTTTAATAATAATGTTTATTATTAAGAAGAATACAACTATTCTTCAAAAAGGAATTCATTAGCCTCTGACATTTGAGGTGATCATAAATATTGGTGCTATTGCATGTGGGTTATCAAATTTTATTGTCATATAAACACTTTGATGTTACTCTTTCTATAGTTAATATTCTCTCACACTCTTTCTCCTTTTCTCCTTCCTGAATACATTTATGGAATTAATGTCTTAATGCCATCCTCATGCTCCAGTGTATTTTAATTGCTTTTCTTCTTTATTTTAATTTTGTATTCCAAATAATTTTTTCAGGACTGAAGAGATGCCTCAGTGCTTACGAGCACTGGCTGCTCTTCCATAGGACCTGAACTCAATTCCCAGTACCCACATGGTGGCACATAATCCATCTGTAATGAGATTTAATTTCCTCTACTGGTGTGCATGAAGACAGAGCAGCCATATACATAAAATAAATAGTAAGTAAATATTTTTAAGAAAGAAAATAATTTTTCATAAAATTGCATTTGATCACACTTTTTCCTCTCTCATCTCCCCCCAGAAGCTACCCCTCCCCACCCATCTAACTCCATGCATTCTTTATATCTCTTTAGAACATGCAAAAAAGAAAAAAAAGCATAAGAAACACACAACAGTAAAAACACAGAATCCAAACCATAATACAAAAGACCAATAAGGTAAAATGATGCCCAATATGAGATGAAAGCTTTCCAAAAACATGACTGAGTTTATGTTCTGTAGGCTTTCTACTGCTAGGCTAGTGTCCTGCCCTTAAGTGTGGTTTTTACCTAGTGAAACCCCATTGGAGAAAGCTAAATTGTCCTTTGCAAGCAGTGGTTAAGGATATGAGGTCATGTCCACTTTCCACTCTCAGTTTTGGGGCTCATCCAGTTAAACCTGTACAGGCCTTGTGCTGCTGCACAATTTCTGTGAGTTCATATGTGTGTCATGTGTGTCAGTCTTGCATCTAAAAGAAACTGTTTCCTTAACGTCATCCATCCCCTCTGGCTCTTGCAATCTTCCAGCCTCCTCTGCTGCAAAAGAGAGGGTTTGATAAAGACATACCATTTAGGAGAGAATATCCCAAGGTCTCATTCTCTGCACATTATCCAGTTATGGGTCTCTGTATAGTTCCTATCTACTGCAAGAGAAAGCATCTCTGATGGCAGCTCAATGAGAATCTAGTGGGTAGACCAGAATGTTGCTACAGTCGTTTTATTGTTGCACTCCTTCAGCATAGCAATAATAATTGGTCTTCCCCTATGGCCATGGCTTATTTAGTCTCAGGTTCTTGGCCACCTGAGCAGTGTCAGGCATGGTTCCAACTCATGGAGAGGGTCTTAAATCGAATCAGAAAGTGCTTGGCTACGCCCACAAGTTTTGTGTCGCTATTGTACCATTTTATCCTTCAGATAGGTCACCATTGTAGATTAAATATGGCTGGTGTTTACCTTTCTCCTCTGGCAGCATGCAGAGTACTTATAGTACCATAAACACTAGTCAGTAAGAGTGGAGGCTCTATGTTGGCATCAGCTTGACTTCTCCATGTTTGAGGAGGTGTGTAGGTGTTCTCTTCAGCAGCAGAGTCTTACCATCAGTTTGTGAAGAGCAACAAATAGCCTTAACTATAGACCTGAATGATTTGGGGGTTTCCATGGAGCTTCTTTGGTTAACGCCTCAACTAGATGTAACTCTTCCAGACCCTGGAGGTTTCACTTGGTGGTGAAAGATGTTTAGTTGGGGCTTTGACTCCATCATTTGACGATTCAACTTAGATTTCTTTCATATGTGTATATGTTTTAAGAAGCAGGAAAAAAGAAACAGAAAAAGAAACAGAAAGGTGTATTTCTAAAAGTTCTTATGCCTTTTTCTCCTTTTTGAAAATTTTGCATTTACCTTTCCATTGTAATGTTGTTTTCTCTCCTGACTTTAAGCAATAAATACTTCATATATATATATATATATATATATATATATATATATATATTCTCAGTTTTTGTCTTCCAGTTCCACATATATGGATTCTATTTCCTTCAAGGCATCGGCTATCTGGCTGTATCATAAGCATCTGCTCAAAATTAAATTCCTTATGGCTCTCAAAATTTTATTCTTCAGTATCTTGCTTGTGGAACATGGGGGATTAAGTAATGAAACTACCCATGGAATACAATGCAAGGATTTTAATTAATGCTACAAATTAGTATGTACAAAACTAAAAGATAACCTCACCATTATGTTAATTTTTAAAATCAAATAATATATATGTATATATAATGTATGGTCTGCTTTATTAATAGAACAAATGTGAAATAAACCCTCTAAATTAATTAATTATCTGAAAGGGCTCTCCATAATCTATAAAATAAATCCTGGGGGAATTAAGTCTCTTAGAACTAAGACTATTTCTTTGGCCTCCTTTCCCATTGCACATTCAAACATTTGTACAGATCACATACATTCACTGTCACACACACACACACACACACACACACACACACACACACACACACACACACTTCCATCCTGAATGTTCACCTAGGACAGCTTTTTCTATCAGCTGTCCACTCTTGTATCTGTGCCACAGTCTCTGCTCAGAGCTGTGTCTAGTCACCTCTGATGCCTTCCTCCAGACACTTTTATTCTAGGACTTTTTTCCCTGGCCCCACTTTCTCCCAATACATTAACTTCACTTTTTATACAAGTACTGTGCCTTGTCTATACAGCTTCTTGTGCACATTCAATGTCATAAGTATTTCCTTAAGCCCCAATTTATTCTCAAGCAACCATTGGTTCCCTGAGGATGGAGACTTGACCAGTTCCCCCCCTTTACCCTTTGCACCAACTTTATCATCACAACCCATTACTCACAATGTAAATATTTGTGATCTGAAATTAGAGATTGGTGAATATTTCTAACATACCATAGAGTCCTCTGCAATGAGAGGTGCTGTTACTGTTATTTCAATGCACAGAACAGTCCACTGGCATTTATATCAACATTATGAAGAGGCCCTTATATTATTAACAAACATCTGGATCTTAAATCTAAATAAATAAATAAAAGAGATAAGATTTCCTTCGAACAGGTGTCTGAGTAAAGAATGAAAGAAGTTCCTTATTCATAGACTTTGCAAAAGCCAATGAGAGTATTTGTATTTTATTACAGACTCTGTAATAAAAACTTCATGCTGATTGTTTAAATCTATTTCTTATATTATTTCTGCTTCCCCATGTTCTATCAATCCTTGAGCACAAAGTAAGTCATCACAGCAACATGTGCTTGTATGTCCTTCATTATGGTACAGGACACATGTTCCACCCAACACACTCACACATGTTTCTGGGGTTCTTGAGGGCCAGCTCTGCATGCTTCAGTCAAGGAAAATATAGTGACAAAGAAGGTCCTATTTGAAACACCTTGAAATGTTGTGCATACATTACCATGTATGCTTTTGTTCCTACAATCTACACACAAATACGTTCACACAAATATTAAATACATATTGTAACGTTTAGTAACAGATTTCACAGGGCGATTGAGCTGAGAAACGTCACTCAAGGATTTCTCTGATTGTAACTCCTCAGCAAATTTTCCCTCCCTGTTTGTCAACACCATCTCTTCTTTGACAGCAGCTCGTCTGCTGGATTATTCATCCTTGGCCTGAAATTACTTGCTGTCTTTTCTGCTTGGAAAGCCTGAAGGACCAGCCGTTTGCCTCGCAGATGTTTTGTTTCTTTACTATTGCTGGAAAAACCTTTGACGCCTTTGTTGTATTTTGAAAATAGGCTTCAAACTTGCAATGATTAACGATTTGGCCAGCTCTGTCTTTTGCCTGTGGGCTTTTAGCTTATAGACTAGAAGGCATGTTGGCACCTGCCACTGTTTCGATTTTCATTTTCCTCTTTGTTTCTTTACCAGTATTTTGCAAACCAATAGGCTAAATACATGTGTAACATAACCCTGCCATTTGCTGAGTTTCCGCCCGGTCTTCAGCCTCTGGATTCCTCAACAAGGAACTGGGAAACATCAGCTTGAAGCAGTGTGTGGGAGCAGGGGGCAGCTGCAGGAATGGTGTTGGCTGGGACTGTCAGGATGGCTTCAAGGCAAGCACAGCATTTTCTTTGCAGGCCCATCGTGTTTTACATGTAATTGCTCAGAAGATTGCCTTTGAGTTGTCTCTACTAACTGATTTTTGTGGAAGGCACTGCATTCCTCATCTAATTCTATAAGCCCCTTGCCACTGTAGTAAACTCATAGACTTCTACCCTTCCCCAGGGTAGATACGACAATATGAACGACTGTATTGTCAGTTCAGGGACATAAACCCCAAATTCTTGGTAAAACCCAAACTTTCTAACAGAGGAATTTTTCCTTGAATCAGGAAGAGCTAAAACGGATCCCATTTGGGCAAGGCCTTGAGGCCCCTGTGACCTCCCCCGGGATTCTCACAGATGCTCAAAGATGGAGTAAGGTGTGCTCTTCAGTCTTTTCATCCAGTACGGAAGTGTCGTGTGCATGTATGAAAAGCAATGCCTTTTCCACACTGCTTTTTCATAATGTGTCTAGCTAGTACCTATGTTCTTGCTCCTCCTCACCTACCCGACACTCACCCTTTCAATATCTTCATCTCCTCCTTCTCACACGGGAAACACGATTTCTCCTCGAATCTTCTGAAAACTTAGGATTCCATTGTGAGACTCTTGGTGTGTTGTCTACTTTTCTGTGAGTTAGTGCAGTTGCTTTGTTCATGTCCACAGAGCTGTTTCCCTCCATCAAAACAGTTCACATAAAAACAAAAATTCCTGCCAGCTGTTACTGCTTTCCAAAAATATCTATTTTCACTTTGATTTATAAATATGTTACCATCAATTAGTTAATACCTCTGGGCACATTTGTAAAATTTTTTTAAAAAAGGTAAGAAAAATACCACTAACCCTGTGGTTGTTTAGAAAGGATGATGAAGGGGCATCACCTCTGCCTGAGTAAACCTCAGGCAGCATCTGAGTCCACAGTGGCAGAGTCCTGTGCCCTAGGTGGTAAACAGAGCCAGGAGCCAATGCCATGAGCCAGCTCAAGGGCATCAAGGCTTCTTCTAGCACAGAAAGGGTCCTGACCTTGTATGCCCAGCAGCTGTGGTGCTAGAATCCAGAATAGGCTCTAAGTAGTTTCCTGTGTTCTTCCTCGAAAGCTGAACTGTTGTGAATGATCTACAGTGAGGGCACAATAAATGAGCAAGTGTGTGCTCCTAGTATGCACACCATTGTAATTTCTAACTTCCTCATCTGTACCATTTCCTAGAGCTATAACCCCCCCCCCTCCTTCAACTTTGCTATTTTCTCTTTTATCTGAGGACCCATGTTCAGAAATCCCACTCTATCAGGGTACTTATGTGTACTGTGCAATTTGTAAGCTACTTAAAATGCATTTGTGTATCTTAGGCTTTCTGATTCTTATTCATAAACTAAAAGCTACAAGCTGTACATTTTGAAAGCACAATTTCGGCATGAAAACCAAAGTTCTGTGGACTCCAACTAAAAAATGTGGGGTGGGGGATTCATTCAGTGAGTTTAGCTGACTGGGGATAAACAGATTTTATCTCTAAGAAAATATATCATATAGGAGAAAAAAGTGTACATGCAAATGAATTTTTAAATATCCCAAGTCAGGGGGAAGATCAATATAATTCAACAAGAATATATTACAGCCTTCTATATAATCAGCTCTTCGTAGTAAGGAGAAATAAAAGAAGCAGAAAATGAGATTTCTGCCCTTGAGGAGCTTACAATCCTATTAGAGAAAGGATTTTAATTCTCTCTACGGGGTATTAAACAGGTGCATTGAACCATGGAGAAAGGCTGTGCAATACGCATATGTGTATACCTACCCTGAGAGAACTACAGGACACTATGTCATTTGTCATCTAATCCATGGCAGTTTGGTAGTGAGAGGGGCCTGTGACAACAATGACAGGAAGAAGTTAGGGTCATCTTGGAGAAACCTAAATATGTGTTTACCCTACTTGTACGCCAAGCTGACACACACACACACACACACCCCGTCTATATCTATCTATCTATCTATCTATCTATCTATCTATCTATCTATCTCTCCAAGTCTGCTTGAGAGCAGAATAGTTATAATCAGATATTATATTGTCTTGATGTCCATCCATCTGAGAAGCCTAAAATACAGCAGATGAAGGGAAGATAGAAACTTCAGAGGATGGAGCCTGTTTCGAACCTCCTCCTCCTGCTGTGGGCAATTTCCCTTTTGAATGTCATAGCTCATGAATCTGCACCACTAGTCATGTGGGTTTCAACTAAGGATTTTGGGCCAGATGATCTCCTGCCTACCAAAGTCCTTACCTGTCTACCCCACTCTAAACAGAAAACCAAATAAGATGAGCCAGGCATGCTTCCTCATGCAGGTGTAAGGCAGCTCTCTTGGGAGGGCACTGGCTGAGACAATGACACTTGACTCACTGTTGGCCAGAGAACTGTATACTATCCCAACTACTCAAACAGTTTCAGACTTAAGCTCTGTGATCAATATGTTTGGGCATATTGTCTAGCTTGTCCCACACATCATCAGCTACGACGCCCTTCAGAAAGTAAGTGGTCAGTAGATTTTGGTTAAATGAAGGAGGGAGATTATAGGAGGAATAAAGGTTATAGATAACAACTGTCACTGTCCTCCCTGCCTCAGAGAAATAGCTCCAAAGGAGTAGTCAAATATCCTGCCCCATGTATCAGATTTGGTTTCTCCAATGTACACAGATACATACTCACCTATTCTGTGTAGTTGTGCAGAAATGCAGTTAGCACTGAGGGAAAGTGTGAAAACTTTTGCCCCCATAGAACTTATATTAACTCATACATTTCACAGTCATGTAGCGAATGACTATTCTGAGAAAGTCTTTTTCAATTCCTAATAGATGAGACAAGCCCTGTGCTCCACAAACCATCCTCTATTAAAGATTCCTTTAACAAATTGCACAAAGCTAATCAAGGTGAGAATAAAGGGGCTGTCTCAGAGAAGACATGAGTCAAGTGTTATGACAGGCTAGAAGGCAGGGACATTTAAAAAGAGTTGAAAAATGCTGTATCTGAGCCAGACATATAGCTCATGGTAGAATGCTCACCTAGTATGGACTTGGGTTTTCTCCCCAAACACCATCACAGAAACAAAAAGGAGGTGGAGGAAGAGAAGGAGGAAGGAGAGGAGGAAGTGGTGGGGAGGAGGAGGAAGAAAGTGAAGAGGAGGAAGAGGAGAAGGAAGAAGAGGAAGAAGAGAGGAAGGAAGAAGAGGAGGAAGAGAAAGGGGAGGAGGAGGAAGGGGCTGCCCCAAAAGGCAGCATTGCCCTTTAGGCTCCTAACCCTACATTACCTATAGTAACAATGAGAAAATCAATATCCTTTTGAAGAAAGTCTAAATAAGCCTGTTTGGGCATAAGCTTCTGAACACAAACACATGTGTTTCATTTTCTTAACTAGCAGTGTCAGTGCCTGGAGTGAATGCTAACTACTGAATGCTTGGTAGACATCAGAGACTATCTGCCATGCAGTACATAGGACAGAGCACTTAATTCCTTGACAGTCCAAGAGCAGAAAACGGTTACCCATCAGCATTCTCATGCACAAAATCCCAAACAGACAGGTTGAAAACTTGTCTGAAGTCACACAGTTAGCAAATGAGGAAATTGGGATTCAAACTAAGGCAGTCTAGCTGCTATATCTACATTTCAGGCACCTGTTTCTAGCTATACTGCCATTCTATTACTGTGATGAAAAATAGTTTATTCAAAGTGGTCAGTGACTGTGGATGGCCTTCCAAGGAAGGACAAATGTGCAGGGTCCTTAAGAAAGAAGGAAAATGTCTTCTCTTATGGTGTTTTGTGCTGGAGGAGCCAATCTAGGTACAAGCTATTTTCCAAGTCTTCTCAAATATAGATAGCTTATTTCCAGATGTACTGTTACCTTGAAGAACACAGTCATCAAACCTAAGTTTTGAGAAAAAAAAATGTTGAATCCTGTCATCAGGCTAGGCTTGGGTGGTTTCACCTGAGTAACAAAGCCCTTGGCTTGCAGTGTGAAGAAGATAAAGAGGCAATGGCTACCTTCCATGGGGATCTAGAATTTCGTGGAAAACAAGTCTGAACATATCCAAACATTGATGTCCACTTTAAACATCCTGTCATTCCCAAAGACAGCAAATACTTCTATGAGACTTAAGGCCTCTTCTGTTTTGGAAGAATGAGCCAGCCCTTTGTTGGGAAGCTGTTGGCCTTGGTGAACAGAGTCTATGGCATCTCTGTGCAATTTCCCATGAAGAGGTTCTGTTGGTACTATTGTCAGTGACTGGGCTGGGAGACTTTGTTCTCCTAGTCTGTTTAAACTCGCCGTATGACAACTACAGAGGCAGTCACAATTATCACAATGACACCTACAACCCCAAAAGAATTCTTTGCCATTCTAATGACCGACCACATCAAAAATCTCAATTAATTTCATCAAATGAGTCTCAGCTCCATTCCCTCTCCTGAGAGTGAGTGCTGGTGTTTGGGCCATCAGGATTATCATCACAACCACCCCATATGCTGAGCCAAACACTATGTACAAGGCAACCCCATAGGACATATAATATAAATGCCTACAATCAGCTTGAGTGACCATTGTTGGGAAACACTGAAAATGAAACCAGGATCACTGTTAGAAAATTCAGAACTATTAAATCACTTTACTTTTTCAACTGGTTTTGCTTAACTGATAAAACACCGCATAACTGTGAAGAACATATCATTTCTGTAAACATGACTTCCCATGGCTGACTATGGTTGCCATGACAACATCACAGTGTACACTTATCGAGCTGAGGCCTGCCTGCACCCACTAAGCACTCTCCCTCTCGCCTTGCTGCCTGTAGCTCTCAGGCTCTTGAAAAGTAAAGAAATGAGCTTCAGACCATGATTGATTTGTACATTATGCTAAACAATTAAGGTATCTTATCAGGTTGTACAATCCCTGTACATTCTGAGCCTTTTTCCTTCTCTAGTGGGGATCTGGAGATGGAGTGGCAGGCAGGAGGATGACAGTTGGTTCTGGCTATTTCCACTGTAAGCTGTCCCTCTACTGTGAATGGGTTTATTTTCTGCTCTGAATGCTCCTATCTCCAACTGCTTTACATTTTATGTTGGCTGAAGGATCTGCTGGTATGAACTGCTGGAAGCAGAATTAAACACAGGATTGCCTGGGTTGAACCAGCCATACGCTGCTCTAGCTTTTTTGCTCCCTTCGGGATGACCTGAGATTGCATCTTTTGTTTTCCCCAAGTGCTCTCCTTCCTTTATTTAGTCCTTCAAGAAATTGGACAAAGATTTATGTTCTTGTCTAAGCCTAAAATCATTGCATATTTCCACCCATACCAAATATAAGAGTGTTCTGATAGGCGGGAATGACCCAAGCCTGAGCATCCATTATGGTCATGGGAACGTGAACTCAGATACAGATGGTCAGGAGACAGTGGCTGACAGGAACATTGACTGAGAAATGTTCCAGAGGGAACCCTTCCAGATCCATGCAGAAGGAGTTTCTCTGGAGTTTTCCAAGCTCCATCAGTGATCTTCAGAGACTCAGGGTAACACACTATTTAATTTGACATGGTCTGTAGTAACAGTCAGTGTCCCTTGAAGGGTTGTACTGTTTAGTTCAGGCCAAACTCAACATTGCTTTATCTTTATTTGTTGTTTCTTTAATCATTAGATATTCATTGATTCATATAGTAAGGGACATAAAACAATTTTAGGGTTTTTTGTTTCAAACACTTCCGTGGAAGCCATCCCTGATGTGAGATTGGATCTCTTTTCTTTTCTGTCTTAGATCCGTTCTCTCCTGCTTGCTTCATTTGAGGTTGTACTTAGATATGGTGCCAGGATCTTAGTTCCTGGGTTACCGCAATCACTGCCCAAGTGTGGAACTCCTGAAATTCCTGCCCATCTCATCTTCTCACTTTCAAATGCATTCCCTGAGAGTTGCTTATATTAATGCTGATGTTCTCTCTGAAGACCACAGAGCTTGCCATGTCACCCTTCACTGAAAACCCTAAGGGTTCCCCATGTCCCTTCAGATAAGATATGGCTCCCTTGCACCCTTCCAGCTTAGCCAGGTGGCACTATTGGATTTCCCACACTTCTAACATCTGTACCTGGGTTTGTTCTGTACCCTAACTAAAATGAGATTCTCGGTCTGTACTCCCTTTGTCCTACCCATCAGTGTAAGCAGGTCCCCTCCCTAACACTATCAGGCTCTCAGCTGCATTAATGCGTGTATTGATTATTCCACTTTATTCATTGTGATATAATTATCTTTGTGCATGTTTGCCTCCTCATTAGACTCTAATAATAGGAAATGGCTTATTCATCTTAGAGTCCCATCTTTGTGGGCTTAATGAATTCATGAAGTATGCAAATGAGGGAACCAGAACCACATTCTGAGATTCCTTCCTATAACCATAAGGCTCTTCCAGTGCCCTGTGTCTTCACAATACCTTCATGATTCTCTATAGCACAGAGGTCCAGTAAGAAAAGGACATGGCTTATAAGTCCATGGCTAAATAGAGAAGTAGAAATACTTCTGGGATGATTGGGGCTAGAAGTGGTCACCATCCTTGCTCAGTGCAAGCTTGAAAGACCTAGGCTAGGTACAACTTTCTTTCCATCACTGTGCCAAGAGTAGCAGTGTCTGGAATTGCAAAATCAGAAAGTTCCATGGTACTCTCGAGACTGAAAAAGTTTCAGTTGTCTCCCACATCTAGAAGACACAATCCAAGTCTGTCTGCTTGGAACTTAAGATCTATCAGATTCTGTACTTATTGTAATTTTGTGGACCTTTCTCTCTATTCTTCAATACAAGCCCTTTATCCCTCCTTAGCGTCTACATTCATGCCTTTTACCCTCAGGGTTCTTACATGTAAGATGCCACTGGCAGAAAAAGAAAAAAGAAAAGAAAAAATACCTAGGCCCATTTTCTTCTTGTCATCATCATGTAAACAACAGTAGTCTTTCTTCAGGTCCCAATGCAAAATTGTTCCTTAAGAATCAGAGGCAAGCTAGACGGCGGTGGCACATACCTTTAATCCCATCACTCAGGAGGCAGAGGCAGGTGGATCTTTGGGAGTTTGAGGCCAGCCTGATCTACAGAGCGAGCTCCAGGATAGGCTCCAATGCTACAGAGAAACAAACAAACAAACAAAAGTTTTGTTTTGCTCTGTTTCTCTGAGGAAGCAGCTCTCTCTCTCTGTCTCTCTCTCTGTCTCTCTCTGTGTCTCTCTCCCTGTCTCTCTCCCTGTCTCTCTCTCTCTCTCTCTCTCTCTCTCTCTCTCTCTCTCTCTCTCTCGTCTTTTCTATTTTCTCTCTCTTCTTTATTCCCTTCCCTTACTCCCTTACCTACCCCTCCCATGAACTTTCCACATAGGTTAGAAAAAAAGGTCAGAGGCAATCACTTTTCCATTTAAAATTCTATAGCATTTATGATTTGTGACAAGTTAATTTTATGTACTTGTTACTTGCTTAGCTATCTATAGCTGTAAAATACCTTACACTTGGTTACTGTTTTCAAATATGATGTCACAACAATTGTCATTGGAAAGTCATCAAGGTCGGTATTGTTGTGCTTGTATTTTTGCATGTTGCCATGATTCCAAACCTTCCTATAAAACAACAAACACTTGGGATAGTTAACTTGATAGTTAATCTTGATTGTTAAACTTGATTGGATTTATAATCACCATAGAAACATGTCTCTGAGCATGTCTTTGCAGAAGTTTCTAGATTGCATTTGTTGAAGTAAAAAGACCCACCCAATATGTGGGCAACACCATGTGATGGGGCTGAGGTTCTGGACTGGATAAAAAAGAGACAGTGAGCTGAGCCCCAGCATCCATTTCTCTCCTCTTCTAGAGCAGCTGCCTCCCGCTCCTGCCACCATGCTGCCCCAGCCATGATGGACTGCATCTTTGAACTCCGAGCCACAATAAGCTCCTCCTTCCTCATGTTACTTTGTTGGGTATTTTGTTACAGAATTAAGAAAAATAACTGATACAGTCAGATCCTGAACAGAAAAATAAAATAAAACCTTCATACATAACCTGAAATTATTTCTATTCACCTAGACCTCTTCAAGAAGATATTTTATTTCATTTTTAGTGAATATGAATTATATGGAACATTAAGTTTCATTGTAACACTTTAATACAAGCTGATCATATCCATCCCTGTGTCTGCCTCACTCACTCTGCCTTACTCCTGGAGCCCCTTCCTTGGCTCTCTCTAATAGTACCCCTTCTACTTCTACAGACATGAATATTTTAATAGAAGTAATAGTGCCTTTCTTGACATGGCCAAGGAGAAAAATTGATTCTGTCAGATTAAGAAACCACTGAAGAAGAAAACTTGTCATCTGGTGAGACAGGCAGGGATGAGGTCTAAACAGAAGCAAATAGTGTCCCCACGTTGTTTGACCAACCACAGAAGATATCCGTGTTTAGATACTACATCAACAATTGTCAGTTTGGCAGAAAATTAGCCCCAGGGAAACTGAACAAGAGTTAATGGAGTCCTCTGAAAAAACGTGCAGGAGGAGCTCAGCCAAGCAAAGCCCATGGCACCGAACCTGGAAAAGATATCAAACTGCTGTCAGGCTCTATCACAGTAACTACTTTTTTGCAATTTAATCTGTTTAAACCTGCTAATTAATAGCTTGGTCTTAAGAGTTAAAAGATCACCAGGGTGGTAGTGCACGCCTTTAATCCCAGCACTTGGGAGGCAGAGGCAGTCGGATCTCTTTGAGTTTGGGGCCAGCCTGGTCTACAGAGCTAGTTCCAAAAACAGCCAGAGCTGTTACACAGAGAACCTGTCTCAAAAATAAACAAACAAACAAACAAACAAACAAGAGTTAAATGATCTACAAAAGCACTCAGAGAACACTGGTTGTTATTATAAACAACAGTTGCCATAGTGGTCCTATCACTGTTGTGTGTTGTGGCTACCAGACCAGCAGGTAGGTAGTGAACATAAAGCAAAGCTCTCATATCCTGGAAGACAGTCATGTGGAAGCAAGAATGACCAGAATCTGGAGATTGGCAAGAACCACTGAACAAGTCTAAGCCTCAAAATGTAGCAACAGAGATTGATGAGATGATCCCATGGCTGAGGGTGCTTGCAGTCAAGCCCAATGACATGAGTTTGATCCCTAGAACCTACATGGTAGGAAAAAACTGGCACCTAAAAGTTGTCCTCTGACTTCCACATATGTACCAGGGCCTGGGGCATCCCAGTGTGGTAGCAAGCTTTCTCAGTCAAGCTCCCCTGCTCCTTGGTCCAAGGTCTTCCTAAGATGTCTTAGAACTTGCTTCACTCCCTCCCTCCTGCCTCAGCCTGGTCTTCAAAGAACATAGTGAAAAAGACCATCAGTGCACACCCTGCAGGGTGTGTCTGATAATATGATGCTTGGCTGGTAGCATCTCTTTTTTCTGTAGAAAAGGGGGCTGGATATGTTTAATTTCTTCAATGCCCTCCAAGTGCTAATGTGCATATGCCCAGAACATGTAAGGCCAGAGCTTCCCATGAACTGGTTTTGGAAGCAGGAGGTGACCAATGCTAAGCCTAAAGGAATGCAGACAGTAACTGCACAGGACCACCCCAGTAATGCCTGAAATCCCATCTCTGAGGAGATTGGAGGAGAGCATCAAAAGATGAAGACCGTTCTTGCCTACATAGCAAGCTCAAGGCCAGTTTTGGCACATGAGATATTGTCAACCCCCAAAGAAGAAAAAAAAGGCACCAAGCATGTAAATATATAAGATTTTTTAATTTAAAAATAAACAAGGACTGAGTGCCTCCTACTTACCAGCCTTGGATGAGGCACTATGCTGGCAGACTCCCATGGTATATATCCTAGAGCAGCATTGTCCAGTAAAACCCCTAGGAACAAGAATTTCTTACCACTCAATAGAAGAGCTTCTACTCTAGGTAACTGCTGGCTACCAAAAATGTGCTTGTGAACCTGAGAAACTGAATTAGTTTTTTTTTTTTAATTTTCATTCATTTAAATATAATTAGTCACTTAGGGCTAGTGACAACCATTTGGACTGCACAGGTCTAGAGAAAGAAGGCAATGTCAAGAAAACCAACAAGTCACTCTCAAACAGGAAATCCACCAGGAAAAGGCCAAGGTTCCAGTGAAGGAGTGCTAGACAATAGAGTGTGGAGGCTGCAAGCAAACAGGGAAACAGGAACAGCTGTGAACTGTAGGTCACCCCCAGGAGCTTGGATTTCACTGCACACCATTTGCATATTACATTGTTTCAAGATTGCTGTAGCTAACTGCTATATAGAAAATATGAAAGTCTACAAAAAAGATGTTTTGTGTGTGTGTGTGTGTGTGTGTGTGTGTGTGTGTGTGTGTGTGTTGGAGTAAACCTGGTGATTTGCCCCTTCTGCTGAGAATAACATTTCCTTATTAGTATGTATTTATACTCAAAAGGCATATACATTTGGGCATCAATATTAATTCATCTAAAATTAATAACATATATGCATATGAATATGTAACGTGTATCATCCTGAGCATTTTTTTAAGTATAGGGAGGAAGAAACAACTTCTTAAATGTGCTAAAATGGATTGCGTCTATAGTTAGCCAACATGCATGCACCCTTCTGAGTATCTGTAACCAAGAAATAAATGGAGTAGCTGCATGCAAAGCCCACACAGTCATCCTTAGACTCTAGCAGAGCCAATTTCCAGTGGTAGCAGGAAGAAGAGGAGGGACTTCAAAGAGTTGGAAAGGCAACCATGAAAGCAGCTAATGGTGAGGAAAAGGGGCCGTGCAGAGAGATGAACACAGACGGGTTGATTAATTAACCTGGCAACGAGAATGTTAACAAATGGTTGTGGGGCTATTTCAAGTTGCTCTTCTACAGACCAGAGCCAGTTGGGCTGTGTTAGCCATGGAAAGAGTACTAAAGCCAGCAGATTAAAGCTGTAGAAAAGGCTATTTATGGCCGAGAAGCTGTGGAATCAGTGAGGAATTCAGAGCAGTGCCCTTCTGTGGAGGTCTTTAAAACAGAATAGATTCTCATCAGTCTCATTTGAAAGGTTTAAGTGTGATCCTGCCTAAAGGCAAGGTGATGAACGAAATGACTTTTCAAGGTCCCAGCCAGTCAACCCAGGAAAGCCACACTGAGGACTGTATGCTGCAATTTTCTTTTGTTTACCCATGCCTTATTGTTTCACACCACCGTGTGGCCACACCGGGTAGAAATGTTGTAAATTTTGAAACCAAGTGTAGGCCTTGGGATATGGCAATCACATATTCACACACTCTTAGAATTGCGTGGTCTGTTTGAAGATAGCCATCTGAAAACTTGGCGGGCATAGATGTGCTTATACACAGGAACCTTTCATGACCATAATTTAGAAAATAAAAGCTAATTCCTGTATTATCAGTAACAATGCCTGATACTTTGATTGTGCATATGCCATCCCATAAGGACAAGTTTTGAGTCACAATGATTTGAGTTCATGACATAAATACCTTTCACTTACAAATAGATTCATACAAATGCCAGCTTCTGATCCTTTTACTTTTAACAGATGTGTTGAGTAAATAAATGTGACTTCAGTGACAGTTCCATGAAATGGATTCAAACATAATATCAAAGCAAAAGTAGATTTGCTTGCAGGAAGGCAATAATAGTTGACACATGACTGAAGGCATCACACCAAATATAATTTTAGATGCACCACACTGGGCCAGTGTGCCTCCTCCTACTTCCCTCTTTAATTTATGTAATAAACACGTCAGCATCCATTAGCATTTATTAAGCTCTCCTGTGAGCTAGCTTACACTGGGATCACATTGGACAAATTAGATTGTCCCTCCATTGTCACAACACCGCCACTGCAAAATTATTCTGTTAAATGTGGACAGTGACTGTTCAAGCTGGAATCCTGGGAAGCTACCTGTGTCATCCTCAGGCTCTGTGTAACAAAGTTTCTTTATTTTTTCTTTAGTTTAAACAAATAAATAGGATAATGTGCTATTGTTAATTCAATAACTACTTGTGTGACTACATGCAAGGTACAATGTTAAAACAGGCACTGCAGACAAAGCAATGACTAAAGCATGTGAAAAACTGTCTGGGGAAGGGGCTAGATTCCAATACAGGCCCAGTAACAATGCTTTGCAGGCCACAGGCTCTGTGGCTGTCACAGGCTTCAGCACTTCCACCGCAGTAAGATGATATGTAAGCCGTACACACAGGAGCAAGCGTCACTGTATTCCTGGAATTTCATTTACAGACAGTGGTGGGCCAGACCGATAGCACATACTGCAGTGTGCTGCTCGTGGAGGACAGGAGAAATGCAAAACTAATAGAACAGAGCCTGTGAGACGACTACATGGGTAAAAGCAAGTGTTTTTACCAGCCTGGCAGCAGAAATGCAGTCTCCAGGAACCCCACAATCAAGAAGGAGAGACTCCACACCCGTAAGGTGCTTTCTGACCTCCACACGTGTGCTGTGGTGTCTGCATACAAATAAATGGATAAACAAATAAATAGATAAATGGAATTTTTGAATAACAAAAGTAAATGTGACAACCACTTCGGAAGAAGTAAGAAAGGTCAGTGCATTGTAGAAAGGATATCCTCAGGATTTAAAGACACCTTGAGGAAATGAGCCTCCTGAGGATGGCTAGGCAAAATTGGTCAGGTGCAATTCCATAGGCAATAGCCTGCCTGGTCCTTCTGAGGATGAGCAGAGTGCAGAGTGACTAGAGCAGGATGAATTGGTCACAAGAAATGAGGTCAGGTGGAGCTGGAGAAATGTCACAGTGCTTAAGAGCACTTGCTGCTCTTGCAGAGAGGGCTGGAGTTTAGTTCCCAGTACCTACACCAGGCAGGACAACCACCTTCAACTCCAGCTTCTGAGGATTGAATTACTTATCTTGTCTTGAAGGACATACAGAGAGAAGGGGTGAGAGGGAGAGAGAGAGAAGAGATGCATGCATGCACTCACATTCATATATGCATAAATAAATCTTTCTTTAAAAAAATTAGGTCAGAGAAATGGTTAGATGACACAGGAGTCAGATGCCATTAAGTCTGGTTTTAACTTCAAGAGATTCAAACCCTGGAGAAGCTTGTTCTGACCTAGTGATTGTAATGGCATTACACTCAATCCTGATTGAAAATAGAATAACAGAGAAACAAGGAGTCTAGCTTGGAGGCTGTTGCAATAAGATGTGTAAGAGATTATGGACCAGATGAAAATTCTGGAGGTGTGAGGGGCGGCAGTATTCTGAAGTAAGTTATTGGATAGGGAATGTGAGAGAAGGAGGAGTCAGTGGTGACTCCAAGGATTTGGGGATAACTACAGTATGACCCAGAAGTGACTCTACTAGGGTATGTAGCAACTGAAATGAAATCAGTGTGTCAAAAAGATAACCACACCTGCACATTGGTCACAGCACAAAAGACAAGATTTGAAATCCACCCCTGCTTCCATCAGTGGATGGACAGAAAAAGGAAAACGTAGTACAGTCACGTGTATACGATTATTCGGCCACAAAAGAGTAATTCTTGCTTGACTTCAACTACGTGGGTGAATCTGGAAGGCCTTGTGCTGAGTGTGATAGACCAGATTCAGAAGGAAATACCACATGCCCTTACTTGTGGAAACTAAAGTAGTTCGTTGCTGGAAGTATAGAGTAGATGAATGATTAGCAGAAGCTAGGGAGGAGGGGGAAAGAGTGGGTGGGAAGAGTCAGTCACCAGGTACAAAGTGATGGGAAAATAAGGTCTTTTGTCTAATATATAGTATGGTGACTGCATTCGTTAGTGCTATAGTATAATTTCAGTATCACAAAAAAGAAAGGATTTTAAATGTTTCACTACAAAGAATAATAGGAGATTGGATGATAGATGCTAATTATGTAGATTTGATTATTTCACTCACACTATAGGAATATATATACTCAAATTCATCAAAATATCACATTGTCCTCCATAACTTGTATAATTATTATGTGTTGATTAAAAACAAAACAAAGGCACAAAAGAGAAGACTACCAGGTATTGGGGGAGAGGAAGAAGATCAGAGTCCCACATATGATTATGTCTCTTTAGCTACCACCTGGGCATCCCAGTAGAGATGTCAAAAAGTGGAAAGTCTGGAAGCTTGCTTCTGGAGATTGAGAAAGTGGTGTGGACACATGGCATAAGGCATGAACTGCCAATAAATATTTGGTACTTAAAACCATGAAGCCAGCGTGCTCACCAAGGAAGTGAGAACAAAAGGAAAGTAAAGAGGTACAAGTATTGTACCCAGGTAATATCCCAAAAGTAGAAATTCAAGGAGGTGAAGAGATCCAAGGAAAACTGGACTCAAGAGAGCAACCAGGACATAGGAGAAAAGCAGAAAGAAAGCCAAGTGGGAAATAGTGTCATTTCCTGAACCAAGAATGCATGTCACGTAGGGACAGAGATGAGCCACCACCCTCAGTAGAATGGAACCTCTAGAGACACTGGAAGGAACAGAGCACTGCTCTCCCTCACACAGAGAGTAAATTCACCTAGGGAGTACACACAGCTTTTTTGTTTGTTTGTTTTTTGAGGTTTTTGTTGGTTTGTCTGGTTTTGTTTGTTTTTTTAATGGAGAAGAAAAGAAGGTAGTTACTGGAGGGAGAGAGGCAAGAGACTTTACAATGGGAAAGACAACATATTTGTGAGGTGGCAAAAAAAACCTCTAGAAGGAGCAACCAGAGAGTGGAGAATGGTTAGAGCAGCTCCCATTGATGGCTCAGCTGAGTGAGATCAGATCCCGGGTGGTAGCTGGTGTGTTGGGTTTACAATCTACGGTGTAAAGTGCTGGACACAGGCTGACAGCTACTAAAGTCCTTCATTAAAGGGAGTATGAGAACATGATCTTCTTCTGGTCAGGGTGCAGTAACCCTCAGTAGTCAGAGTTCAGAATGCCGACTGGAAAATAAAGACAGCAGTAACACTGAGTCACACTGACCAATGTTCAGGACTCAGAGCTGTTGGAAACAGATACCTGATGGAGAGAAGAAAGAACAGTGAGGAACATTGCATTTGATTTGTATGGCAAGACTGCCAGAGCCAGGATCTCACATGGGACTTGAGTCCTTAGAGATGCTCAGTGGATGGATTGGCTAACTATCTTTGCCTTTTTTTTTTAATTCAGCATGATGAAAACCCCTTATCTGTTGCCTCACAAGCATTACATGGCATAATGCTTCCAAACACTTGTTGTATTTCTTTACAGACTTACACTGATCTCCCAGGCCGCTGCTCTGTGGAGCAGAGGAAGGCCAGTGGTGGACACTGCTGCCCTTTCCCTGGGGAAGCAGATGAAGTAGACAAATGGCTTTTGGATTTACATTCCTAATTTGAGCCCATTTCTGAGCCCTATTCATACAGCCAAAATCCAGTGGAAAGAGGATTTGGGATACAAACTAAGATGGCATGGGGTCCCCAACTTGTATAAAACACATTGCTGTCCTTGGCAGATTCTATTGATCCCTTAAATTCAAAATTGACAGCTGAATGCCTGTAAGAGCACCATCTTGGCAAGTTGATTTGCCTTTGGGGTCACTATGAGAAGACTTTCCAAATGCTTCTACCAAATGCAAACACCTGAAATGCAGCCTTGCCTCCTAACTTCTATGATTTTCTTATTTTCCGTGTTCTATACATATTCACACAACATCAAAGCCTCCTAGCATACTGCATCTTATTATCACAGCCTCTGGGAAACATGACAGGATTCTTGAAAGATAACTGTCACTCATTTGAAATGTTAGGATACAGCCCCTTTCCAGTATTTCAAGCACATGAAGAAACCATTGAGTTAAGTAACCCTCCAAATGCTATTGTTTTTCAAGTGTGTGTGTGTGTGTGTGTGTGTGTGTGTGTGTGTGTGTGTGACGTGAACACACAAACATCCTTGTGCATTCTTGCAGAAGCCAGAAGAGAACATCAGATATCCTTCTCTGTCACTCTCACCCCATTCCCTTGAGACAAGGTCTCCCACTGAATGTGGAGGTAAGTTGACAACAAGCCCTAGTGAGGCTCCTATCTGCAGGTCCCCACAGCTCTGGGGTGACAGTCACATAGAAGCATAACCAGATCTAGGTTTTTACATGAATGCTGAGGGCCCAGACCCAGGTGCTCATGTTTGTACAGCAAATGTTCTTACCCACTGAACCATCTCCTCAGCCCCAGTGTGAATTTTTAAAGTCCTAGTGTTTGTCTGTCCTGAGAAAGCACATAAACGTTTTAATTCTTTGAGAAAAGTGCCATAGTAAGTTTATAGTTTCTCTGCCTCAGACAACCTATATTTAGGGAAGGAACATTTCTAATTCAATTTACAGTGATGTCAAGAAACAACACGTATCTGCAGGCGAAGATAAGAAAAACATGCAGGAGTACACAGTGATAGCTCTACTTAAATAAATAAACTTTTGGTACTAGTGATTAGGTACACAGGATTATTATATGTTTAATTGGCTAACGTGACAATTTGAAATTACTTCTAGTCACATTTAATTGGATTTGCAATCTCTGGGGAAAAAGGAAATAGAGAATCCTAGCAAAGAAACAGCCATAAAAGTAAACTGTTTTCCAAGGGGTGCTAAGTAATGAATTAATATCCATTCCACAATAGTTTTAATATCCCCCGGCTTAATAAGACCAATGTAGTGACTGTATGCACTGGATGTGGAAGCTAATTCAATTACACACAAAGTTGGGAGGAGGGGGTTATCAGTTGAGCTGTAGGGCTTTTTTTAACTTTCAGTTGTAAAAAGGCAAGTTTAATCAGAGATAAATATTCTTTCTCAGGTAAAGCCTGAGGTGTGCTTTAATGCCTACCTAATAGCTCAGAGCTGTGCTATGCTTGGAGGAGACATCTTAAAGTCTATGTGCATGGCATAACATGAAGCTGTTAAGAAATACAGCCCCACAAAAAATGGGCCTTTCGGATCTGCTGTTCTGTACACCTTTTGAGGCTTCATGCAAAGGAACCAAAACAGAGCACACGCATCCCTGCAAGCTTTTGGTACCCTTGGGCTCTGCAGATGGAAGACCCCTGTAGAAGACAAACAGCTCATTCCTTCTACAGTTTCAGTGTAGCTACTTTGTACATGCTAAAATGTGTTTTGTTTTCTTACTCTTACTCAAGTTAAATGTGCGCATTGTAAAAACCTTCCCCCGTGTTTGTGTAAGCTGCTGATTACAGTTTTCCCTCTGTCTTATAAATTCACGGTATTTTACATGTGTTCTTGTTTCAAGGAGCGCCATGATTGCTGACTACATGTTCTGGCTCTGCGGAGGAAGCGAGCACTGTGTTAGCAAGCTCATCAAACTGTACTGGCAGGTAAAAGCCGATGCCCCGACTAGGGAGGAGGAGCGCATCTCATTTCTAGAACCAAAATGGAGGATGAGTGCTTAAAGGACCACCGGAAAGGGAGGCTCTGGGCAAAGCAGACTGCCAGCCAGTGCCCAGTGCTGATGTGTCTGTAATGAAGTAGATTTTTAAGGGTAAAATTCTGAAACTAATTTTAAGGGTAAAAGTCAGGGTTGTTAACCCTTGACCCATACTGGAGTTTTACAACTCAATATAAAATTTAGACATCCGGAAACTATTTTTCCAGGCATGCTGTGATGACACGGTCCTTTCAGATAACATTGTGCTTTCGTATGTTCTCCCTGAGTTACAGGCCTTAACTCCAAACAGCTGAAGTGATACTAATTGCATAATGGAGGGTAATGAAAAGATGAGGAATGAATATGGGTGCCGTACTGAAAACTGGGCAACAGCAAATCTTCTGTCACTTGTTTCTCAAGATGACAGCACGATGTCCTCTCAGAGCCCTGTTAGATGCCCAAGAGAAGCCGTCATCTCTTAGACGTGTAAGGAGAACTTGAGTCACTAGTTCAGTCTCCTTTCACTTAAAATTCTCAGTAACTCATGCGTTCCCATTTCAATACCTGGAGCTCAATTTACCTACTAAAAAAAGTAGATTTACATTTTAAAATTAGCCCTGTTGTACTTAAGACCTGTCTTCTATAAGGGGGGAAAAAGGTGAGTTCCAGATAAACACTTTTAACCCCCAAAAGAATTCCCTAATAGTAACTAGAGAAGTGTGGAAACCAAAACAGTTACAGTGGCTGGAGTCAAAGGAAGAGCATTAAGTTCCCAACATCCAGCAGCTCACCAACCACCTGTAAACCCAGCCCCGCTGGGTTCCAAAACCTTCCCCTGGCTTCTGAGCACCTACACTTGCATGAGTCCCACACTGACACAAACACACATACATATACATATAATTTTAAAAGAAAAATATTTTAAAACTAACTGTAAAGAATTGGTAGATATGGAAGACAAGCAAGAAATATGGTGTATACAATAGCTGACATTTGATTGGTGGGTTTCCAGGAGATCTTAAAAGAAGCAAGGGAGGGTTTGAATCTCAGGAAGTGAGAGCCTGACGCAGACTAGGTTCCTAACAAAGGTTCCATTTGAGTTCTTCATTCATGAAGCAAATATGTGTCGTGTGCATGTTGCCCTTTCCATATTGAGTTGGGGGAAATGCATTCAATATAGGTATACAAAAAGACAAATTATAAGCCTGACACTTTTAAATAAAAGAGTTTTCTTTCCTTTATTTTTCACAAACCATAAATATCATCTTATTCATCTTAAAGTAAGAAAAGAATCTCCACTTAGGAATACATACGCTTGCAATAACAAAAAATTAATATAAAAATCTTTTATCTTGCTATTTCATATTAATAAATCATAAGAAAATACATTCTTCATTGTATTCTCTTAATTGGAAGTAACCTGTGAAGGGAAAAGAGCCCCTGCTGCAAGCAAGGCCTGCTTCAGATGAGTTCTAACCTCAACTAGCAACTGACTCCCAGCTAAAATCAGTCTCTGGCTTCAGCCAAAGGCGCTTCAGAAGAAAGGAAGGGATGACTGGCACAAGGCGCTTGAGAAGACTGTCCCCAAAGCCCATTGCAGTACTAAAACTCCATCGAAAATCTTAGACTCATCCAAAATGACATCAGAATTTTTAAGAGAAATGAAACCGCTGTGCAATCAGGGGCACCTGGCTATCCAATCCACCTTGGAAATCTCACTTATCAGTTCATAATGCTCCTTGACATTACGGTAAGGAGGTACACAGATTACATCCACACAGCCATTTGTAAGCAGCCATTAAGGTTAAACAGACAGAGCCCTGGGATATGGTGTGTGCATGTTGTCTAACACTTAGGAGGCTGAGCAGGAAGACCCTACCTCAAAAAAAAAAAAAAAAAAAAAAAAGCTGCATGAATGGGCACTATTCTTTTCTCCTAAGATAAGAAGTTACTGTATACAGGAAAGGGAATAAGGTAATGACATATGATAATGCTATGATGAAACACACTATTATATAAGCTAATTCAAAAACTGAAAAAGCAGTAACTATATTGCAGGTAGTCCCTAACATAAAATGGTTTGGCTTAGGGATCATTTTTTTGGCTTCACACTTGCTTGTTTTTTGTTTTGTTTTGTTTTGTTTTTCACTCACAGTACAGCATTCAACAGTTTACACAGATGGTCAATGTTTTATTATGAAATAGACTTGGGTAGTAGAAAATTTGCCTAAATGAACCCTAATGTAGTGTTCTGAATGTATTCAAGGTACGCAAGTCTAAGCTGCAGTGTTTGCTACGCTGGATGTACTGAAGGCATTTTAGTTTAGATGAGTGAAGCTGTGGGAACATAATGTCAATATAAGTCCAAGGTGCATCTGCTATTTCCCTTTTTGAGTACATAAAACCCCTGCTCCTCTGGTTAACTAGTCTTTTGGGAGGTCTTCATACAGAAATGGGAATTTTCAGAATGTAAAGCGCCACTCTCCATCCACTCTGTATATGTTGACCTACAAACTGTCAAATACAAAAGAGCTGATCTCTGCCATTGTTAGCTTAGGAACATCTTTCAATTGTATGAGAAACACTTTCCATATCATCACTCCATCAGGGGCAGAAAATAGTGTAGCAGTACGACAGCTCACACTGAACTACACCACTCTGAATAAAAGTGTTTACACATCTTATTCTATGATAGCATCACCTCTGCTGAGGTAGGGAGGGTTGAAAATAACTTGTGATGGCTGAATTAGAACACACTCTCTGTAGCAAGATGGCCAGTCTTCTGCCACCAGCCATCCTTGTGGAGATGTCGAAATTTCATCACAAGGCTGAGCTAATCAGCAAAATGAGAGTGCTTAGGTGGGCTGAAAACTGCTTGTTTGGAATTGTATGCCTTATGGTGCATATGCATGTGCACGGGTTGTTTCCCTTGGAGGTAGAGAAGGGTGTTAGATGCCTTGGAATTGGAGTTACAGGCAGTTGTAAGCTGTCCAATATAGGTACTGAGAACCGAACTAGGGTCCTCTGGAAGAACAGCAAGTGCTCTTTACCACAAAGCTATCTCTCCTACCCCTGAAACAATATGAATACCATAACTTTATTGTGTTAGAAGGTCTGTTCCAGCTCCCAAGACCCCAGCCCCTTAGTGGAGGTCTAAATTGTCCAGCATCATATAAACAAGGAGGTTGCACTCTGCTCTTCCACTGCCACAGACAGTTCTCCCAGGTTTGCTCTCAGCCATGTCTTCACAAGACATTCATCTGTTTGTATGGCCTTGTCCTGCCAACCCTCTCTGCACTGCTCCTCACATGTAATCTGAAAAGACAGCAACAGAAATTTTACTGTAAAATAGCCACAAAAGAAGTGCAGAGAAACCTCCCTTGAACGGGAGCAAGCCGCCCAGCTTCAGCTCACTCTCCACCTATTTTTTTTTCTTTTCTTTAATTTATATTTTGGTTTTGGGGGACACAGTTTCTCTGTGAAACAATCCTGGCTGTCCTGGAACTCACTCTGTAGACCAGGCTGGTCTTGAACTCACAGAGATCCGCCTGCCTCTGTCTTCTGAGTGCTAGAATTAAAGGTGTGTGCTGCCACTATTGTCCGACCAACCTAATTTTTATTTTCTCAACTTTCTTCATCAATATGCAACCTTCAGCCTTCAAAATCACAATATCAGCACCTACTAAGAATCAGGTTCAATTGAAAAACATCCAACTAAGAATAATGCTCACACACACACACACACACACACACCACACACACACACACACACACACACACTCAGAGAGAGAGAGAGAGAGAGAGAGAGAGAGAGAGAGAGAGAGAGGCAGAGGCAGAGGCAGAGGCAGAGGCAGAGGGTGTTTATCTCATTGCATTAGAAATTGACCTAAACATAGTGAAAACAACATTGATAAAGAATTATGACCTTTATTATAAGAAGATTGTAATTTTTCTGGTATAAGAAGTTGCAATGTTTGACATAACATCAATTTCAATGTTTCATTTTAATGACAACAGTAAAAGTTGGCCTAACAAAATTACCAATTGCAAATGGAGTCAGAGCTCCTATAGTTCACAGCATCTTGTGTATGTAAACACCCATCAAGAAATACCAACATCTTCTATTTGAATTCATATTACATCACTTCCTCTCCTTGGGCCACTGAGGTCTTTGTTAAAATGACATCATCAAGGTTAGCTATGCCAGCAATTTCTTCCAATTTTAATATAAATCATTCGCCATGTGTCTATAGACTGTCCTCACTGAAAACTCTCAGATATTGTCATCTCAGCTCCAGGGCTGGAAAATTTCTAGTTATTTGCTTCCAGACTTTGCATTTAAAGTTGCTGATTAGACAAAGAACAAGGAGGGGGTTCCCTAGCAGGACTATTTATAGTTGATTTCAGCACCTTCACTCCAAAGCTCCACCTCACTCAAAGACTAAGACATCAGTCATCACAAACCTATGTTCTGGAATGAACCCACTATCAAATTATGCTGCATTTTCTTTCCTTTGAAAAATGCAAAAACATTAAGCAAACAGAACCCATTCTAAACACCCTTTCTTCACAGAGACTTCTCTAGTAAGAAAGACTTCATGGTGGGCTCTTGCATCCAGACAAAGAGCTCCTGAACTGCTCTAAGGCCTGGCTGTGAGGAGGCCAAGGGCGCAGACAGCAGGAGGGGGCCCCGTTTGGGGATTGTGGGAAAAGCTGTTGACACCAACACAGGCCTGGGTAGAGAGCCTGACATGTGGAGGCTCTTCTGCAGTCAAACAGCAAAGGCTGAGGCGGTGCCAGCTTCACGGGTCCTCCATCTGTGCAGAGAACACTAAGACGTCCCATCCAATTCAAGCTGTACTTGGCAGAGAAATATTCCTCATCTCCACACTATCAATGGCCTGCAGAGCTTCCTAAGAAAGATCACTAAAAAGTTTTGAGGGCTTGTTTGTTTGTTTGTTTGTTTGGGGTGTTTCTTCTGCTTCAAAGGACAAAACCAAGAACTGGACTTTTCCTGCTCACACGCCCAAAGAATTGAGCACACTCTATTGACCCTTAAGGTATTCCCATACACATTGGGGTTGAGCCTGCTGATGCACTCCTTCTCTTTATGTGGTACTCTTTATTACCACACCCCTTTAGTCCTTGATATTGGGCCTAGAGGAGATAGCTGCTGCTTCTAGAACTGAATACAAAGAAGATCCCAAGCATGTTCTTGTCATAGAGTGCTTCCATCAACTTTGCTATTGTCATTAAAACTTGAAATCTTTACAGTTCAGTTATGCTGACACTTTTGAAGTTGGTGAATGCCCTTCTTATACACTCAGAAATTGCCTTTGTCATTCACACTCATTTACCATTAATTATGTGTAAGAAGAACACTACATGCTAGGGGAACAGAAGTAAACAAGTGGACATCACTCTCTCTTGAGAGACCAAATAGCATTCCACCTCATGAGCAGTATCTTGCTCTTCACCTTCAGTTACCCACAATCAACAGAGACTTGAAAATACCAAATGGAGGTCAGGCATGTTGGCTCACACCCACAATCCCGGCACACTGTGGGCAGAGGCAGGAGGATCTTCAGCTTCATCTACATGGTGAGATCCAGTCCAACCTACTGAGACCTTCTTGAAAGACAGAGGGAGAGATAGAGAGAAAGGAGGAGGAGGGACTAAATGTATGTTAAATTGCAAGCCATTCTGGGTAACATGATGAAATCTCCTACCTGATAAATCCCACAGTAGCCATTTCATACACAAGACCACTGATCATAGAGTACAGTACTTGTGTAAATTATTCCCACATGTCAAAGAGAATATGTGATGTGCCTCCTTTAAATGAAAAGTGGAGGTGCAGTAAGAAACAGGGAAAGCACATTCATATAACCTCCATTGCACTTTTTTTGTTATAACTCTTCTTTTTCATTCATTTTGAAAATATTTATCTTTATTTATATGAATGTTTGTCTGTGTGGGACTATGTGCAAATGAGGACATGTTCTTGTGGAAGATAAAATACAGTGTCAAATAACATTAGCAGACCTGAGAATTCACAGTATTTTATAGTAAGAATTTGCAGGAAATAAAATATAAAATATATAAGTATGAATAAAATATAAATAAAATATAAAATTTAAATTTGAGTATTAGTTGACTATAAATTAAAGATATAGGACAAGAGTTCACCAAAGGTTTGGTATAGTAAAACATGTTATAACTCTTCTTATGTTACTAGTCTCTGTTGCTAATCTCTTATTGTGCCTATATATATATATAGGCACATATATATGAAGTCTTATGACAAATCATTGCACGAGAGAACATACCTAATTTATGTAGGATTAGGTACAATCTACAGTTTCAAGCATCTATTGGGAGTTTTAGAACACCTTGATCATGGCTTAGAGAAGAAACAACCATATTCTACTATAAGATATTTACATGAAAGAATTACAGGACTATAAAGTGATTAAAACACATACCACTGCTTAATATTCTGCCTTTCTTTCATGGTACCATCAAAGCACACTGCAAAATACCACTCAATAAGTTGTTTAATAAACAAATCAAATTAAAAATTAGTTTGACATAAAGCCAAAACCAGTAACATCTAACATGAGAATATTTTGCCATCATTGTTTTGTAATTAAAGAATTCAAGGATTATGCAAAGAAGTGCTAATTGCCCTGATTTGATCATTGTGTATTGTATATATGGATCAAATGATCACACTGTATGGTACACATATGTATAATTATGTTCAGATTATAAGTTATATACCTATGCACACACACATATGAAAGAAGGAGTCTCACAGACTGTAAAGTATACAGTTACCAGCGGTTATCTGAAAAGTAAGACCAGCTCTTTGAATTAGTTTATATAGTCTTTAAAATAAAAAACAGCAAAAGGAAGGGAAATGAATTTCATTTCTTAGGAAATCATTTAACATTTTGATGTATACATGCCTATGTTATTTAAGCTTAAAATTGTATATGGCTTTCTGGCTTCCATTGTGTTTGAGACTCCAACTATATGGAAAATGCTGATGATTTCTGAGATTCTTTGGTGGAGGTAGTGTCCATGCTCCATGCATGTCCAAGGCATTGGCTACTCATCTCTTTTGTTCAAGATGGTCATAAAGGAAGCTGAAATATCATAAAAGTGACCAGTGAGTCTTGTAGGATAAGCTGTCCCTGGAATAAGTTGGGAGTTCAAACTAACAATAAAGCCTAACTTTCCACTCTTTGTTTTTTTCCTTGATATTGCAAAGTCATCCCAATATTACTCACTTACTTGATGAAAACTTACATCTCTACCTCAGTACAAAAATAAAACCTTCAACATGAAATTACAGGTAAAGCAAGGTCAAAGAACCAGAAACATCTATCATTATAGTGAATAAAACACCTACATTTTCCAGAGAAGAAAAAATGTGTTCCCTAGAGCTGTGAAAGTTTCTCACAGAAAGGTACAAAATAGAAATTCATGTGAGTGTTTCACTTAATGGCCAATATTCGTTATATATTTATTTACTTGGCCTTGTCAGACAGTGAGTTTGTATGATAGATGCCTAGTGTCTGAAAGCAGCCTAGTTACTGAAGATTATTCAAATTATACATAATTTGAGAAGTGCCAAAGCCACTTACCCAAAGATATTTCTCCATCAAATGCCATGCATTGTGTTTAAACTCCCACTACTTGGCATCAACTCTCTAGTTGGTCTTGGTTCAAATGCAAAATAAATTTGATCTGGGAGAGCTTAACTCAGCAATCAGTGACCTCTGGATACAATGATGAAAATGGGTTTATCTAGTCTCTTTGGAAAAGTGAAAAGACATCAATGAAAGAAACAAGAGGAGGAGGAAGAGGACTCTTACTGGGAAAATTGACAGAGGGTTCTGAAGTTGGGCAATGTGTGTGGAGCAAAGGACCCTAGGAAGGCAATGGTCCTGGCACTGCCTGCTGTCCACCCTGTAGGAAAGCAAATGGATGACCTGCAACATGAGGGACAGTGCAGGGCTGAGGACCAAGAGCTGCAGGCTTAGTTCTACTTCTGAAACCTGCCTTTATTTCTGTATGGATCGGCTAATGTTGTGGTGTTATGTGACAACCACTCTAAAACTCCCAATAACCAGGTTGGCTCAGATTCAGATGGTCTGAGCTAGTCTTTGTTAGGTTCAGCTCCAAGCTTGAGAGAAGTGTGTTCCACACATCTTGCTTCCTCCTTTGACTCATAGCTTCCTGTTCTGTGGTCCTATGAGGAAATGTGGCATTCCAAGAGAAAACCAGAGTATGTACATACAGTCACTTTAATCCTCTGCTCCAAGTGTTCTCATTTTAAGAGAGCCAGAAAAAGTCAGATGATCAAGCCCAAGTGCTAAGGAAGTTCTGCCCACTGCAGAATACAATATTTCCACGAGAGGGGGAATGAGGAAGCCAACAAGTGGACAGGGATTGTTCTCTCAGCTTAGGCTTCTCTATGATAAAGTAGTAGGCCTTCTCAGTGGGTCTCACACACCAGTGTTAGTACCAACTGCACTAGAATCACTAGGATTTAAGTGGCGATCCTGCTTAATTTCTGATGCTGTGACCAAATTTCCCTAACAAAAAGCAACTTGGGGGAAGAAGGGATTTTCTCCAGTTTACAAATCCAGATTACATGCATTGTTATGAATAAGTCAAGGTAGGAACTTCAAACCGCTACATGTCACACCCATAAGCAAAGAAAGTGAATAATGCAGGCATGTGTACTAGCCTGTTGCTTGCTTATACTCAGCTCCACGCTCATACAGTCAGAACCCCCACCTAGAGAATGGTGGTCATATTAGGTGGGATCTTCCCACACTGATTAAGCGAACTAAGACAATCCCCCCAAAGGCCAACTCTCAACACATACAATCCCTCATTGAGGCTCTTTTCCCAGATGTTGCCCCAGATCCTCTATGTTGGATCTAGTTAACAGTTAAATCTAACCATCAGAGGTAGGGGGTCCTCTAACACTCCTGCCCACAGCAAGCAATCCCAATGCACTGCTCTCAGACTAAATGTCTGTAAGCACATTTCAAATTTGCTGAGTTCATGGCCAGCTTAGCCTACCATGCAGCTTACCTGGAGCTGCATGAGGGGAGAGTTCTGGGAAAGTCTGACTCTGTCCATCCACAACGTCTGTCCTCCTGTGACTTAAACCCTTCATGCTTCCAACTGTCAAATACGAATAATTGCTGTCCCCATCCCACCATGAGTGCTCCCCCAGTGCTTCAGTGTCCTTGATGTATTCAGTGTCATAGCTAGACCACAATGGACACTGAAGTGTTCTGAAGTCACTTGCCTGCAAAGAGATTTGTCCATTAAGATAGGCAATATTGAAATTCCCGTTTCACAAAATGTCCTATTTTTTCAATTAGAAGGCAGGCTAAAGAGGAGGTGTCCAAATTGAGATGTGAGGCAAATGAGAGCTTCTTTTCCTGGCTCTTGGGAAAAAAAGATAAATATGGAAATGAATTTCTCATCTAATTATTCATTCCTGTTTATATATTCTTTAATGATATGTTTCCATGGTTACCAGCGTTGTTAAATGCTGCCTGTGTTTCATTTTGCTTTGATGCTATTTGAGGCGGCATGCCAGTAGGAGAGGTTCACTTTTAACTGAAAGGTGTAATGAGGCATATGTTTGATCCAAGGTTGAGTGTTCCCATGAAGGAGATAGTGACCGTGACATTGCTGGTTGTGTGATTTTGTGTGGTTTGTCCATGGTGTTCTGTGAGTATCTTGGGCCTGAGGCTGAGAAGAAGAAAGTAAAAGGCAGAGAGTGGGGGAGAGAAGAGAGAGCAGAATCCTAACCATACACATATGTAAATTCACATTAATATGTCAGGAAGATGTTAAGCATTTGATTTGTCCACACTGTCAAGTAAGTGGGGTTGCTTCTCCCTCTCCCTTCTCCACACATCACTGTGATTCTTCAGCCTCACGCCTGGATACTTGGTGCAGAAACCTCTTCCTGACAAAGTGGAGTAGTTACCTCACCTCAGTATGGGAGTCAGTCCAGTCCAGAAGCTGCTTGCCTGTGATGCCCTGAGTCTCTGCAGAATAAATAGCTCCTTTTCAGATCACACAAGAACCTGAAGTCAGGAATCCCTGCCATTGCCTCAGAATGTGTCCTGCAGGAAGCAGCACACTGCCCTCTTGTTGGCATAGACCTCTAGTTGTGCATAGATCTTTCAGACTGCTTAGAGAACCGTAGCAAGAAAATCAGTCCTCAGACCACCCCTGAAGCAACACTAGCCTTCAGAAATGTCCGAGGTTGTTAATGGCCCTGGTTTGGTTTTGCAGCAGTATGTGTCAATGACCCAGGAAGCTCATAGTCAGCTTTTCTGTCTCTGTGTCCCACTCTCTGTGTGTCTCTCTGTGTCTCTCTGTGTCACTTTCTGCTCTCACTGTGTCTTTTTCTCTCTGTGTCATTCATCTCTCTCTCTCTCTCTCTCTCTCTCTCTCTCTCTCTCTCTCTCCTCTCCCTCCTCCCTCTCTCTCTCTCTCTCTCTCTCTCTCTCTCTCTCTCTCTCTCTCTCTCTCTCTCACACACACACACACACACACACACACACACACACACACACCTTGTCTTCTAAAAAGGCATTGGGGATTTTTAAATGGTTTTTAAAGGAAGAGTAGCCTCTAAATTTCTTTTCATTTTTCTCTCATTTTGCTATGGGTTCCGGAGACGGAGGTAATGTGAGGCTCCTTCTACTTGGGAAAATTGAAGGCTGGAAGACCCGGGCCCAGTTCCTGCCGCTCTCCTCCTAGGTTTCCAGGAGGTTATTGACACAAAGATTTTGCTTTCCAGCAGAAATCTGCAAAGGCCTCTTCCTTCGTTTTTGTTTGCATCTGAAAAAAATCAAAAACTGTTATGAGCAAAACCAAATGTAGAGGTTTTATGGCTATCTTTTATATTTCCCACAGGTTTTTATGGGTTATTGATTTACGAGCTTGAAGAGAAATTGAGGTCACTTTTTTTAGCAGCTGGAGATGTACAATTACTATCCCATGAAATCATGGGGTTTTTTTGTTGTTTTTTTTTTTTTTAAGCTGTGCTCATCCAGGTGTAGGATAATCTTTAAAACTTGAAGCTTTTAAATTTTTTTCAGCCATCCTTTGGGCACTACCACACACCAATCAAAAAACAAGTTCTCATTTCTTCAATTCATATGATTGTGTTTCCTTCACTAATTTTTAAAGACAGTCTGTTCTGCCTCTGTACCTGGGTTGAATAATTTTTCTCTTTCATAACAATTTCCCTTCTCCTAAATAATGAGACCTTGACATTTCAAATGTCAACCTTTAGCATATGACATATTTGATTTTTCTCAGGATCATAAATTAACTATGAAGCTAACCTATTTCTTTTTACAAGAAAGCTTAAGTGTTCTTATATGTAGTGCAGCCCAAAGTGGGAGTCAACAACCTGTGAGGAATGGTAACCTCCAGAGAACCTTGGGAGGATTATTTCAAGCCCGATCCAGAGATATGAAAAACACCACAGTTAGGATGGAAGTCTTCGTTGCATCCTTTCTTCATTCCTCAGCCCTTAGAAGCCCACCTCAGTGAGTCTAACAAGGCCACATAAACCTCACTTGTGAGATCATGAAGGAAGCACTTTTATTTATTACTATCATTTGAAGCTACAGTTTGAGTTGTAATAGAGCACATGGTAATATACCCATATATAATACATATTGATTTATACATTATATATATATATATATATATATGCACACATATCAATTTTGCAAAGCCATTGAGTTTATCATAGATATAATTATTCCCCCTCTGAGACATCTCGATGTTAGGAGACATGATCAATAGTCATATATAGGAAGCCAGCAACCCCATAAAACCAGATTCCTGAAAACTTGATGGCATAGCCTGGAAGAGATTAATTGCAGGCTAATAAGAGAAATGAGAAAAGATGGGAAATGTCTGGTTGCCAGACAAAGTTGAAACTTGAGGGAGAAAGGAAATTGCAAGGAGGCGGAATACCAAAGACAAACTTTGAGTGACATCAGCAGGTGCGGTCATCTCTCAGCTTGACGGGTTCCAGACACACTGCCATGCCCCCTTCTCTGTGCACAACAGATATGCAGCTCCACAAGGAGCCACTCATCTCAAAGATTCACTGTTCCCTTGGATAAAGACTGCTTGAACTTTTGTCTTCTGTCTAGGATTCTACAATTAATCCTCTGGAGCCATAGGCAAGAAATCTTCTCATATCCGGAAGTCTATCTTGGTTGGCTGGACAAGGCTGTAGACCCATTTATGAATCTCCAAAGTCTAATAGCTTAGATCTTAAGGTCCTGATGTAGATATAACTGATTTCAGTTCAAGACCCCCCCTCTTGAAAAGCTGTGTAAACCTCACACCATACTAGAGAATAATGTGTTGTAGAATAAACTGTTTTCCTCATCTATAAAATAGAGATATGTGTTATTTTAACAAACATTGAACCAAATGCACAGAGAGTGCCCATCTAATTAACAAATGGCATGTGGATGTGTCCATGAACTGACAGAAGTTCACATAAACACAGCATGTGGCCATTTGATGACAGACACTAGTCTTTGCACCTCACACCCTTTTAGTTTTTTCAGTAGATGCTTCCTCAAGGCCAACCCTAGCCTTCCCACTCAGCCATGTCACCTAGTAGCAACCTAACATATAAAAAAATGCGTTACAAATTTACAAATGAGATAACCAGGTCCTTGTCCCAACCCTAACATTAATGACACTCATGCAATAGCAAGACATATCCTAATCTGAAACCACTAGTCAAGAAATACAATGGGAAAAAAAGCACACACTGGCCAGTTATGGTGGTACACAAAATAATCCCAGGATTTAGATGATCAAGACAAGACTATTACAAGTTCAAGGGCACTTTGGATATATATAGTCTCAAAACATATTAATTTAATTTAATAAAACAATGAATACTAAGCATAGTAATACTTTTCTCCATATAAGTCATGAAGTATAAAGATGAAATACATAACAAGAAGAGTCCCACCCTGTCTTGACATTTACCACCAAACTCAGAGGCTAAGACCAATTAGCAGTACCCAGTTGTCCTTATAAAATAATTGCAGGTATGTAGCCATTTCTTCCTTTAATATCTTCTAGTGATTCATTTTCAGTCACCAAGAACAAAAGTGCTATTGCATCCTAAAGAATCTGGAGGCCGCTGAATCCCACACGTGGAACTCTTGAGTTTCGATCAGCTGGTGTTCCCCCAAGGTGCAAGTGGGAAATTATTCACAGTCTGCAGAACAAGAACATAATTTAAATTCTATTTATAAATTATACGTACTTTGTCACTGAATAAGCTAACCAACCTAAGCATATTAATATGGAAGCTCCCCTACCAAGAAGCCTTTCTTATAATTTTTGTAAACTTTTTCTTTGAGATGGGTGTGCTAGGTGACAGTATGTTCTAATCTATTGAGATGCCAATGAACAATACTGTCTCACCGTGACCAGTAGGTGAGAAAAGTATATGTGAAGATTACTATGAAAAGGGTTTTGCCGTGGTGACGGTTTGATACAACCCACTTGTTCAACTGTTAGTGTTGGAGCCTAATTCTAGTTTTCATGACAGTAAGGATAGGAATCTGTTGGAGCATGGCAGTGGTGGTGCACACCTTTAATCCCAGCACTAGGGAGGCAGAAGCAGATGGATCTGTGAGTTTGAGGCCAGTCTCATCTATAGAGTGAGTTCTATGACAGCTAGGGCTACACATAGAAACCCTGTCTCGAAGGAAAAAAAAAAAAAACGAAAAAAGATTCTTCTGAAGGAAAAAGGGGGAAGAAATTTATGCTTGATTTTCCAGGAATTAATAGTCTAATTTTAAAAATGAAAGCCTTCAGTCTGGGAGAAAGCAGTGGCTTAGGAGACTCAAGCCCTTCCTTCTATTTTTAACTCTGTGACCTCAGATGAATCACCAGAACTTTTGCTACTAAGCTATACGTTGGTATGAAGTTGTACCATAGATCTTTTCCCTCTACTCAGCTCCATGTTGAAGGTGCGTGCAAATAATTTCTACTACAAAATACAAGTGATTAAATATTAACACAGGGAAAGCTTTAGCTATAAAGTACTGAAGTGATTCAACTAATAAAAACATCCTATACAGGCAAAACCCAAACCTAAGCCAGACACAGGGCTCGCTTTTGTAATCCCAGCATTTGAGAGGCTGAAGCAGGAGAATTGGTAGAGTTTGAAGCCAGCCTAGACTAACTAGGAATGCCTACCTGATGCAGTGGCACACATCTATAATCCCAGAACTCAGGAGGCAAAGGCAGAAGGATCTCTGTGAGTTTGAGGCCAGCCTGGTCTACAGATCAAATTCCATTACAGTCAAGAGTATAGAGAGAGACCCTGTCATAAAACAACAAAACTAGGTGGGGAGGGGAGAGGAAGAGATGGGTTAGGAGAGGAGAGAAACCTTAACCAGAATGAATGGGAAACAAGAGTGTATTATAGCCATACAAACACATTTATGTGTTATACACATATATATTTGCTAAAAATCTATAGCATCTTCATTTTCTATTTTAAAAATGCTATGCATTTATTATAACTGTTTATAAACAGCAAGAATTGCAAAGCAGAGAATTCAAGATAGCAGTATCAAAATCTGTTTACCTAGATACCAGTAACGTGATCGTGCAATCTTCAGTGATTTACAGACAATGAAAATAAATTTGAATGCCTCATGAAGAGGTCTATGACCTTCCCATCCCTGGGCTGGCAGACACAGCAGTAAAAGCTTCGCTGCTCCTCAGAGAAGACAAACAATGGGAAGGAACATTTAATGGTTGTTGCTTCATAAAAGAACCCCAGTCCTACACAACAGAGATTCATCATAAAGTACTGACCACTGTGGCGGGAAAACAACCCACTGTTACATAGTCTATTCTAGTGTGCAATTGCATTAATGATAAAATCACAGAAATGTCAATTCCAGTTATCACCTAAGTGACACAGTGAAGAGGTTACAGGACAGCCACCAGAAAAGATATTTAAGAAAATCTGCTCTCTATTTCAAGGCATTGAAACCTTCCAGATTAAACCTATATATATATTCATAGGGATTAAATTTTTAAAATGTCACTTATGGAGTTTTATTTTTCCATTTTCAAGTAAATTATACTCATCATTCAAAATTATATTATTATTCATACAATAACAAAGAGTTATGTTAGCCATTAAAGACTAGGTACCATCTCAACTATATAAGTTCTGAGTATAGGAAATTTCCTTTTAAAGTAATAACAGTTACTCTGAAAATAGAACAATGGAACCATAATATTCAGTCCCTAATAACAGCTACCTAGATGGGTTCTATAAGGATTAAAGAAAATGGCATATGTAAAAGCTTGTATTATACTGCTAAGTGAAAGATTGTTATTTTATCTTTAAATGCTGTTTTTTTTCTTTTATAAATTGATGGGAATGGATTATTTTATTATTTTATTATTTTCACTTACTATTTCTTTACTAGGATGGACTAAATACTGTTAACAAACAACTCCATCTCCTCTTTCTTGCTCTCCTCCCACCCAGAGGATTGAACCTTGAGCCTCTTGAATACTAGACAAATATGTTCTCACTCTTACTGAGCCACATCCAGAAAAGAACATTTCCTTTTATTTTGAGGCAGCATCTCAGTAAGTTACCCAAGCTGGCCTTGAACTCACTCTGTGGCCCAGAATGGCCTTCAATTTTCAATCCTCTGCCTCAGCCTCCTGAGTGATTGGAATGACAGGACTAGGCCACCAGGTATGGTTGAGAGTTCTCTTCAATCTCCAATGGGAGAAAATATAGTAAAACCATACTAAACAATGCTTCACAGAAGTTACTCCTTCCCACCTCCCATGTTAGCCTGCAAGTGTCTAGGAAATTCCTGTCATGTTCCCAGTGGGTAAAGCCTTAATTTTTCAAAAGAAGTGATTTATATTATAAAGGCCTAATTTTAAATTCTATAAAATTAAAAAACTGATCATCAGAAGCCTCTTAAAGCCTCCCCAATCTCGATGAATTAGGTTGGGAAAGTCCTGAGGTGCTCTCCAGATCAAATTTTCTAATAAATTAACTTTACTGTGATTGTGGTCAAGACTAATATTGGGAGCAATAAAGAAATAATTTGATAGTCTAAAGTTATTTGATTCCATTTTCTAATTAAAAGTGACAGGGTTCCTTCTCACTGCACCACTTCCATCAGGCACCAGTCAAGAAATGGGGGAGGGGTAAAATAAGCTTACCGCCCTGAAATACTTGGAGTATTATGGCTTCTGCCCAGCTTTACTGGGTCATTTAAGTACTCATGAATTTTTGCCGGGAGGATCTAGCCCTCTAGGTGTACAATAGTGTGATGAGTTGTCTCCCTTTCTCTCGTCTGGTCACATTCACTTTTCTTTAACCTTTGATGGAGTCATTTCCTAGCTCTGTGGTCTCCATTTCACAGTCACCCTGGGCTGACTTCTAGGGTGAGTGGTTCTTTTTACCTAGCTAAAGTACTAAGAGAAATTATTATCACTTGGTGTGTGTAGAGGACATGAGCTGCCCACATACACTCTTGCTTACAGAATTGTACATTTTAAAGACTTATAAATGCAAGAGTAACAATGACAAGTTCACTGGGACCCACAGATACAAGCACCTGCTTTCAAAGCTTCCTTGGAAAGACCAGTACAGACAGCATAAGCAGCAACACTGAGCATTCAACTACCTGGGACTGACTGCTTCACCATTCTCACAAAAGCAACTCCTACTGACATCAAAGGCACATCCCAGGGAAGGACAGTCAACTCAGAGGCATTTGAGCCAGAGTAAAACAGTGTTAGAAATTTACTCCCATTGTAATAGTTTCTCTTTTTTACAAGCAGTTAAATATTCATATGGTCTCTATTGTCAAAGTCAAGGAGCATGTTTGGTCATGAAAATCTGTATTTTAATATCAGTAGTTATATCGCAATATTCTAATTTTAATATAATATTTTATTTTTTGAGAATGTTATACATGTTTATAGCAAATTTTGATACTATCCATCCCTACTCTCCTCTCTGACTCCACTCCCAGACATGTCCTCATCCTCCTTGCAGCTTCTTGGCACCTTTTTCTTTTTCTTTTTTTTATTTTCTTCCTCGTAACCCAATGAGTCCAATTAGAACCACCAGCTACCCACATGAACATGGGTGTGTAGTCATCCAATGGAGCATGAGCAACCTGTCAGAGGCCAGGCCTCTCAAGAAAACTGACTGTCACCAACTGCCCACAGCTCCTCCACTGACTGTCACCAACTCCCTCCGCAGTCACCAACTGCCCACAGCTCCTCCACTGGAGTGGAACCTCACACTCCTCTCCTGCTGTGCCAGAATGTTATGTGGCTTGATCTTGTGTAAGTCTGGTACAGGCAACCACGGCTACTGTGAGTTCATGAGGACAATGGCCCTTCTCATATCCAGAAGATGCCGTCTGACATCACCCCTCTTTGAGATTTCTCTAGCCCTCTTCCATGATGCTCCCTGGGCCTTGGTGGGTGAGAATGAGACAAATGTCCCTTTTTGTCCTGAGCATCGCATAGTCACTCCTTCTCTGCACTTTGACCAGTCTCTTTATTAACTACTATCAATAACAGGCATCTGGTGAGGGCTGAGAGCTGTACTAATTGACAGTTGCATAAAGGTTGATATTGAGAAGACGGTTTGGTACTATCTCCATCTAGCAAAATAACAGTAGTAGGTTCTTTCCTAGAGCTGATGGCCTTGCCGACCATGGGTTCTTGGCTAGGTGTATAGGACCATGCATGAATTGCCACCTATGGAGTGGGCCTTATATCCAATCAGAAAGTGGTTGGTTATGCCACTCCCAGTTCATAGCTGGGTGAGACTGTTGGTAACATTTCTCCCCCAGAAGCCTGCATAGTGCCTGTCAGCACTAAGAAAGCTAGCCAGCAGAGAGGAAGCCTCCTGTCAGTACCCGCTTGATTTCTATGTCCTACAACCAAAGTGTATGATGTCTTCAGCAATAAGGTCTTACCATCCAGTTCTGGTGCACCACCAAATGCAATGGCAGTAAGCCTGTATTGTTTGGTGGTCTCTGGTATCCCTGACCAATAACTTGAAGGGAAATAACCTTCACCTGGCATGGGATTTTTGTTTGATAACTTACAGCTTGTAAGAGAGGCATTATCATTCTCCCCCAGACAGGATAACTACAAACGTGAGTGTGTGTGTGTGTGTGTGTGTGTGTGTGTGTGTGTGTGTGTGTGTGTGTAAAAGCTTATAATATACTAGATGTCCATGTGACTTTTTCAGCATCCTTAGTGTTTGTTATCACTGCTCACATCCCATTATCCACCAGACTTGCCCTGTTCCCCTTCATACTACCTGTATTCTGCTAGCCCTCCCTTAAGATCTTTACATACATCACACACACACACACACACACACACACACACACACACACACACCAACAATAGCTCCTTCCAGTTTCCTGGCTTCTCCTTGTCCACACACTATGGAAACCAATTGGGAGAGTCCTTGAAAAGCTAAACTACCATATGACCCAGCTATACCATTCCTGGGCATACACCCAAATGATTCTATATCCACAGAAATGCTTGCTTATCCATATTCATTGCCACTCTATTCACAGTAGCTAGCAAATTGAACCAGCCTATATGTCCATCAACTGATGAATGGGTAATGAAAATGTAGCATCTATACACAATGAAATTTTATTCAGCTATAAAGAATAAGTGAAATTACAGAATTTGTGAGTAAATGAATGTAACTAGAAAGAGTCATATTGAATGAGGTAGCCCAGACTCCAAAACACAAACACTGAATGTTCTCTTTTAAAATATCTATTTTTAGCCAGGTGTTGGTGGTGCACACCTTTAATCCCAGCACTCAAGAGGCAGAAGCAGGTGGATCTCTGTGAGTTCGAGACCACCCTGGTCTACAAGAGCTAGTTCCAGGACAGCCTCCAAAGCCACAGAGAAACTCTATCTCAAAAACCAAAAAAAAAAATCAATTTTTAAAACAAGTTTACAGATATTACAGTCTTATGAAAGACAAATTGAAGTTTAAATTAGAACAACCATACATCAGCAAAACTGATAATCAAAAAGAAATGACCAATTCCTTGCAAAGGCAGTATCCAACCAGACAAAATAGAGTCTTATCAGACCAACAAGAACTAATGAGATTTAATGAATAACAAAAAGTTTCTTATTCAATGAAGAATGAGGAGGAGGAAGGCTTCATTGCTGAATTCTACTATTTAATGAATGACCAGTATCATTTCTTCCAAATAACTACAAAAATATTAAAAGAAAAAGAATTCTTCTGATATTAAAATCAAATGAAAATGACCACAGATCAGAAACCTTGATGACACAGATTCTCAACCAAATACTAGAAAATTAAACACAGCAACATGTTAAAAATCACCATTATGCAATTCATTCTAGAAATGCAAGGATGGCTCAACATATACAAATCAATGAATGTGATACAACCAGTCAGCAGGATGAAGACATACATACTAGTAGTGGAAATGTAAACCAGTGCAGTCACCATGGAAATCAATATGGTAGTTCCTCAGAAAGTAGAAAGTAGAATTATCCTATCAGATGAACTGCGTATGCTGCTCCTAAAAATATGTCAGAAGGAATTTAGATTAACATAACTAACACAAAACTTATCCTAAATGCTCACCAGCAGATAAATGAATTTTTAAATGTAGTATGTTTATACAATGCATTTTCATTTAGCTGTAAGGAGTATGAAATTACTTCATTTTCAGGAAAATAGACAGGATTGGAGATATTTCTGCTAAGCTAAATAAGCCAGACTCAGAAAGACAAGCACTGCATTTTTTCCCTCATATGTGCAATATAGTCTTAAACATATTTGTGACTTGAGAGTAGAACAGGGAAATCTATGAGAGAAGGAAGGGTTCTAACAGGAGGGAGATGAGAATAAGGGCAAGGGGAGAGGAGGAAATATCATGTTTTCTTTCATATGTGGAATCTGGCTGTAACAATATATTATATGAGAGATTGGGATGGGGATGGAGGAAGAAGCAGAGATGAGTTGTTTAGGGATGAGAAGGAGACCAGCAAGAAGGATCCAGTCAATAGAGTACTGAGGTAAAAATAAGCAAAGTACTATTATACACATTTGTGAAATTTTCATAATAGTTACACTAATTTTTAAAGTTGTTAATTAGGAGTGCTAGCAGGATGGCATCTACTGCCAGTCTGAAGACTTGACTCCAATCCCCAGAATCAACATGTTGAAAAGAAATAAATACTGACTTCTGTCTGCATATTGTCCTCTGACCTCCACATACATGCTATGTCTCCGTCTCTGTTTCTTGTTTCTCTCTGTGTGCATCTCTTTCACACACTAAATAAATAATAAATAAATACAAATAAGAATATTTTCAGCAGTTGATGACGAAAAACAAGATGAAGAACAAAGACCATGTGTTAACCTCAGCAAATGCAAGAAAAGCGTTTAAGAAAATTCATTTTCCCTATGACTAAAATGATGAACAAATTAGGTCTAGAAGGAACATGCGTTGACATGATAAAGCCACAAGTGATTAAAGCAAGAACTAACACTAGAATGAATGGGCCAAAGCTGGAGAACGTCCGCCTGAAAATGTGGAACAAGACAGACACCCATTCTCATCACTTTAATTCAATACAGTACTGGAAGCACTAGCCATAGCAATCAGGCAAGAGAAAGAGAGAAAGAATATCCAACATGGAAGCCATATTATTGTTGTTTGTCAATGACACACACTTATATGCAGAAAGACCCAGACTCTCTGCCAGAAACCAATTAGAACTAACAAAGCAAACCATCAAATTAAAAAGAATGTACAAAACTTAGTAGCATCACTATACTCCAGCAGCAGACTGTCCAAACTAGAAATAAAGGGAGCCACACCATTTACAACAGATACAGATGCTAAAATAAAATTCCTAAGAACAAATTTAACCAAATAGATGAAGCATCTCTACAATAAAGAATAAAATAATGGATGAAAAAAATATAGGAATCACAATAAAAGATGCACATCTCTTGTGAATACACTGGAAGAATCAATATTGTTGAAAATGTCCAAAATACCAAAAATAGTTACAGAGGCAATGAAATCCCCATAAAAATACTAGAATTCTGAAAATTTACACTCAACCATCTGTAACTAGGAGGCATTACACTACCTGACAATAAAATGTACAGCAGAGCTGTAAGCATTAGAAGAGCACTGTATAGGCATAAAAGCTAACAGAACAGGGGCTGGAAATCAACCTATGTGTCTACAAGCAGCTCATTGTTGACAAACATGCAGAGAAAGCACAGTGAAACAAAAATAGTCTTTTCAATAAACACAGTAGCAGCCATGACTTCTCTCCTGTGGAGACACATGAGTGCCACTTATTACACCTTCACTGAGACCTTGCCATGCTGGCCATTGTCACAGTTTGTAAATATTGCATCTGGATATTACTGTTTAATTGCTTACCTCCTTCTGCAGCTTGATCAATATAGGCTGAGAAAAGGAGTAGAGGAACAAATGACACCAAGGTTGCTTAATAAAGCCTCAAGGAATCATATTATTTTTATTTATGTAAAATTATACACAATCCTATATATATGAGGTGCTCCCCACAAGAACTGTGAACTAACAAAGAAACTCAGTATCAAACAAAGAAACTTCCTTTTGATTGGCTGGTCATGTATTCAGGTGACTCCCCAAACAATACATTATTATACAGAGCTTGGTTGTCTCTTAGAGGTTGAAGGTAGAGCCCCATTGAGAAAAAACAGTGCACACTTGGGACTCAGAACTCTAATGATTTGAGCTGGCTGCCACCTAAAAGCCTCTTCTCTGTGGTCTAGCCTCTGTGGTACCAGAAAATAAAATTTTCATTTTTAATAAAGTATGTAGGCTGAAATTTTCCTACATTATCCCATTAACCAGTTACTGAATAATGTAATTACACTGAGTAGTATATGAAATATTGCTCTGTTCCTTTACCAGAGCAGTATAAGGCAGGTTCAAAGTCCAAAATATTGTCTATCTAGTTCTAGAAAAAACAAAACATAGCAAGGGTATTTCAGGATCCAAGCAAGGGCAACCCATGTTCTTATTTATACTCTATGGTAATAATTATTTTTCCTTAGGGTTATAATAATTTTCTTCAAGCATTAATCTTCCTGTGATATTTTTCTTTCATTGTTTTGTTTTGTTGTGAGAAAAGATCTCTCTCATGTACCAAGGCTACCCTTGAACTTCTGACCCTCCTGTGTCAACCATGCCCAGCTGGAAAGCTTGTTTCTTGTTCATGAATTGTGTAAGCAGTCTGCTCACTCACCCACTCCCTTAGGCATCTCTAAGACAGAGAGCATGTAGACCAAAGAATGATCTGTGTTGGTACCCAGTGAAAGGAGTCAGCTCTCCTGCAAATACACACCCAAGAAAGCCCCAGTGCAAGGCCTGAAGCAGTAAGTCAAAGGCAAAGATCTGCCAATGAGCACAGAAAGCTGCCACATGAAAACCACACTTCTGCCACTTGCAGAAAAGCTGGTGAGTGTTATTGGGCATGTGCCTTACCATCCCTGCTGTGAGATGGTTTCGCCAAGCTACCCTGCCAGCAGTCACTTACACTGCCAGCAATTGGAAAAGAAATGGGATGGAGAGTGTTTCCTCCCATCCTGTCCTGACTGTGATCTTGCTAATGTCTTTCTAGAAGCAAGCTGGAAGATTAAATACCTTCACTATTTTTTTCAGCCAGAATTAAAGATAAAATGCCCACTTCCAGGATATTCAGAAAGACCAATGGAAAGCCTCCTAGGTGTTAGAAATTGATAGACAGATCTTTGTCCTCTCTTCAATTATATCCAAGTAAAGCGCTAATGCAGAGTTTCTAAGAATAAGACTGCATTTGGAGATAGGCTCTTTGAAAGAAGGGCTAGGTTAAAATGAGATTTATGGCAGAATAGTCCAATACAAGTGGAGTCATAAAAGGTAGATTAAGACACATAAAAGAAATCTGGGAATATAACACAGGCATTGGGCACATGCCTCACATGCAGGAGGCCCTGGATTGGATCCCAACAACACCACACACAAACACACACACACACACACACACACACACACACACACACACACACTCACTCACTCATGCACTCACAAAAAGAAAGAAAGGAAAATAGAGGAAAGATAATTTGAAGACACAGGGAGGAAACAGTCATCTCCAAGAGAAAGAGCATGGCCTAAGAAGAAACAGACACTGCTGACACCCCAGTGTTAGTCCTCCAGCCTCCAGAGCTGGAGAGCATGAATTTCTGTTGTTCCAGCCAGCTGCCCTGTGATCCTCTCTAGTGGTAGCCCTAGCTGATTAATACAGGAGCCTTAAATAAACGGTAAAGCCAAGTTCTGCCCTTAAACCTGAGGTCTGCAGCATCCTTCCCCACTACCCCCCATATCATTCCACATACATCTTCATGTGGCTTCATACCCACTAGGTGTGAATAGCCCTCCGAGGACTGATTCCAGCTCTGAGCACATGGGAGACACACCACTGAAGAAACTGTCATACTGAAGACCAAGAGTCTCCGAATTCCAGACATGTTGCCTGTGTTGCCCTGATTAGGCTTCCAAAGCTGGACTAGAACAGAGCACCCAGTCCCTACCCCACATCCACAGCCAAGAGAAACTCCATCTGAGTGACAACCAACAACTCCGTTCTACAACTCCTTTCAGTGCCCGGCACTTGGAAAAAACAATGTTATGGGAAATCTAAGAGGAAAGAGAACATTTTGTATCATAAGACACAAGGCTTTTTTTTTTCCCTTGAGACAGCACAGATGATCAGGGAGACCATGAGAAAGTCTCTGAGGAGTGGAACAAGCAATGACTAAGTTCAATTAGGGTACTTAATTTAAAATCGACTTAATGGAAGCTCATGGGCTTGAAGAGTTAATATTGTGAAAATGGCTATTCTGCCAAAGCCAGCCCACAGATTCAATGGAATCTCCATAAAATTCCAATATCAATCTTCACAGAAATAGAAACAAGCAATCTTAAACTCCATGTGGAAGCACAAAAGATCCCAGATAGACAAAGCAATCCTGATCAAAAAAGAAAAGCATACCAATTTCAAGTTATTCTACACAGCTACAGTCATAAAAAACAGTATGGGACTGATACAAGAACAAATAAGTGTGGGACAGAATAAAGGAATAATCTCATGTAGCTACAGACACCTGAGTTTTTATAAAGACACTAAAAGCATATATTAACAAAAGGCAGCTGTTTTAGCAAATGTTGCTGGGAAAACTGGATATCCACATACAGAAAAATGAAGCTAGATCCTTATCTCTTACCCTGGATGAAAATCAGCTACAAATGAATCGAAGGACTTTAGAAAGACCTACAACTCTGAAGAGAAAGACTATAAGTTATCAGCATACACAAGCATTTCCAGAACAATACTCACTCCAGTCACTCAACAGAGTCAGCAACTGACAAGTGGGAATCCATGAGATTAAAAAGCTTCTCACTGCCCTTTGGGAAGCAAGCAAGTGAAGAGACAAGACAGGCTACAGAATGGTAGAAAATCTTCACTATCTATACAGCTGAGAAGACTGATATTTAAAATATACAAAGAGAAATCAAACAGCCCAATCAATAAACAAGAATCAGAAATGAACAGATAATTCTCAAAAGATGCAATACAAACAGACAGTTAAACATGAAAACATGTTCAACTTCACTGGCCATCAGATAAATTTACACTGAGATTCCATCTCATCCACGTCAGAATGGTGGCCATTAAGAAAAGAAATAGCATCAAAGGCTGGCGAGGATGTGGACAAGGAGGAATATGCACTGATGGTGAGAATGTAAAATTACCCAGACACTATAAAAATCAGTATGGAGGTCACTCAAAACAAACTGAAAATAGAATTACCAAATGACCCAGCTATGCCATTTCCCGGTATTCATGGAGACACTTGCAAATCAGTACTTACAGCAACACTATTTATACTAGCTAGGTTTTAGAAACAAGTTCTGCCCATGGAGAGAGGAATGAATAAAGAAAATGTGCTACTTTTTGTACAATGTATTTTTGCAGGAAAATGAATGTGACTGGAGATAATCGTTGTGAGTTGAGTCAGCCTCAGAAAGACAAATGTCACACTTTCTTTTGTTTTTGAGTCCTAGATGTCAATTTACATAAAATTATGTCAACTGTTGATGACATGAAAGAAGAACATGGGATTCAAAAGAGATGAGTGTGAAGAGGGTGTGGGCATTTTTGGGGGGGGGTGGATATTGACAGTATAGCATAAGAAAATGGCCCACGTAGGGTGTAGAGGGGCTGACTCTGCCCTTCACTTGAGGAGAGCGGCCTTGGTGGCCTGAACTGACCAGCTCAACTACAACCAATGCACACATCCCAGGCCTAACATCTACCCCGTCTAGCACCTGCTGGAACTGTGAAGGAATTGGTCCTGTGGAACAATAACCTCAAGATCTCTATGACTCAGGGCAGCATCAGGATATCTGAGAGGCATTTCCATGAGGATCCAGTGATGACAGTGGTGTACCAGAAACCAGAGGCCTTGAACCAGAGCAATACTCATTGCAATGAACATCTACTAGTAAAGTTGATTGGACAAAAGGGTATACTGTGTTACATGCCATGGCTCCCACTGCTACAGGACAAATGAAGAGGTGTTAGAGAGCCAGAGAAGATGAAGGATCGAAGAGATTTTGTTGCTGTTTTGGTTTGGTCTCTCTCTCTCTCTCTCTCTCTCTCTCTCTCTCTCTCTCTCTCTCTCTCTCTCTCTGTCTCTCTCTGGGTTAGGTTTGGTTTAGGTTTTTTGTTTGGCATACCACTTCAGGGGGAGGGAAGGATATGGAGAGATTGGGAATCAAGCAAAATTGGGGTACTTGATGAGAAATTCCCAAAGATTCAATAAAGAAATCATGTTAAATATATCTAAGCATGGCCCATGTAACACTGCAAAATGAAAAACAAAATCAACTTCTTGCTTTTCATCTTACTAATGCTCTCAAAACACAATGTTGATAATGATATCATTTGTTTGTTGGGTTCTCCCCCATTATTATATAACTCCAATTTGTTGATTTTCTTATTGGTTGTAGAGAGTGTTGTCAAGGGAGCTTCTTATTCTTACAAATATGTATGTGAACTTTCAATAAAATATGCTTTTATGCTATCTTCAGAAAAATAAGGTAGCTATAGACATACTTTTTATTCAATCTTCAAGACTCCTTTAGAAGGAAAAGTTGTAGGAAAAGAATAAACACCCTTTAAAATTTGAAATGGTTCTTTTTTTTAATCTGATATAAGTATGGTTGTGGCCTATTTAAAACAGGAAGCTCAGAGTGAGGGCAAAGCCCTAGCAAGAACAGTATGTGAGCAAATGTAATTTAAAGAAACATCTTGCATATCTGACTTCGTCTCCTGTCATCTGTGATCTGGAGGTAAGGGTGTTTTGTTGGAGAAGCTGAGAAAGGCTCTCATTGCTAAAGGCTTTCTCCAGTAGTGGAAGAAGAAAAGCATGCAGCCTTCTTATATAAATAATTCAATACTGGTGGCTCAGAGCATTTCTTAATATTTTTGTATAAATTGATCACCAATATCTATTCATCAGTAGTTTGGCTATAAAGCTATACCTATGAACTTGATTTTCTAAATCAAGTAGAGAAAATGACATCTTGAGAAACAGAATTTTTATTTTTATCTTAAGACAGGCTCAGAGTGCAGGTGGCTGTTTACAAACTTTCTTCAGTTAATTGGATTTCTTAACGTGAAATAGTATTTTCAAAACTAATTAAATTGTGTTCTAATGAATATTTAAGACCAAAATATGTTATCTTTGCTGTACAGTATATAGATTTTTAAATCATCCATAAAGGTAATTATATTTTTTTACATTCCCAAAAAGTCTTATGCTATTATTGCTACTAAGTGGGTTGTTTGTTTCCTCCTAGGCCATGATTGAAGAAGCCATCACCAGAGCCGAGACTTTCTCAGTCATGTACACACCCTTTGCAACAAAAATAAGGGCTGATAAAATAGAAAAGGTGAAAGAGGTGTTCGTCAAGACTCACCCTGCATATGTGGACTGTATCTACACAGGTAAATTCGTCATCTCACACAGTTGGCTGGTCCTCTGCTGCCATAGCAACCAACACAGTGTCCTTTGTGGCTTGTTTGTTGCTTCTACTTACAGGTGTAAGCTTTAATCTAAAGAGTTCAAATGAGAACTTATTTTTAAGACTTTAAGTAGTGCTAGCTTTCATTTCAACACAATATGCCTTGTATGGTCACAATTTTAGAATTGTTAAGGAGTAAATATAGAAACTTTCATGGTTTTTAAAAGAAAAAAAAAATGAAGTAAAGACCTGTAATAAAAAGCTACCTTTCCCCCAATCTCCCTCCGTACTCCCAAAAATTAGTGTTTTCCTGAAGATGGATTTTTCTTTTTTTTACCCAGGCATGCTGCTTGTGTTTCTCATCCACCTCACCCCTCAGACTCTTTGTTTCTTGATAACCACGGATACCTGCCTTAGATACTTTTCTCCAGTGACGGAGAGGTTTATTTTGGTTCACGGTTCAAGAGATAAGTCCAACGTGGCAGGAAGAACTAGGGCCAGATGCAGGGGTGGGGTTGGGGGTGGGATGAGGGTGTGATAAACCTCAAGGCCCTCCTCTCCTCCCTGTTTCTCACTTCTCCAGTTAAGCTTCACCTCCTGAAAGTTTCCCAGCCTCCCAATACAGTACCACCAGATGGAGACATGTGTTCAAACACATATTCCTGTGGAGGATGTCTCACATGCAAACCACAGCAGCGGCAGAGGACACAGCATTGGGATCACTGCTTTCCTTCTCTCTTATTTTTAAAGCCTCTTGCTTTTGCTCCCTCACTCCAAAATATTTTTCCTAATCACTATGTGCCAGCGTTGTATTGAATTAAGAGGGGTTTTATCCACACTAAACAAAAAGATGCTCAACAGTGACTACAAGAGAAGCAAGGCTTCAAAGGCATGCACCGGGTGTCTTAGTAACAAATTAAAAAGTACTCTTTTCTCTTTCTGATCCCTAAGGCTGAGGTTTTGATTTATGAGATTAATAACAAGTCTATTATTGACCACTTTTAAAGTATCAGGTACCCTACATTTGTCCTCTTGTTGTTCCCATAATTTATGAGGAAAGACTATCTACATTAGAAACAAAACAGTAACAAGAAAAGACAAATAGTCCTCTGAAGGTCCCTTGCCAGACTGATGACAGCAAGTCTCAGATGTGAACTCAGTCCTGGCCCTTGAGCCACAGGTTTCTAGATTGCTGATTTTTATCCATAGTGCCCTAGGTACTCCAGAGGAAAGATAATAAATCCAACTATTGACAGCTGAATCATAAATCCCTAAAGACCAGGGGGAATTTAAGAAGAGAAAAGAGAAAAGAATACAGAATTCATACTACAGTGACTATTGACACTGGTGTAATGAGTTTGAGTACTCTCTTAAGCATTCAACAAAGAGCCCAAGGAAATGGCTCTGCAGGGAAAGCAGTCAGTACACAAGCCCACCAACCCATGTGAAAGTAGGGCACAGCAGCAGGAGTCTACAATCCCAACAGTGCTGTGATGACAGGGAGGTGACAGGAGACTCCCCAGGGAGCTTCCAAGCCAGCTAGCCAAACACAAGAGAAACTCTGGCCTCAAACCAGGTGGTAGGTGACGACTGACACCCAGGATTGTCCTCTGCTGTCCACACATGTGCTGGGGCATGTGTGTCTCACACACAAACATATACACACATACTCAAAAATGAGCTTTTAAAGAAAGATTAAGGCACAAAAGAAAAAAAGTATAGTTTTAAAAAATCAGATAATACTTCTCAGAACTTAGACTTGGTTGTTGTTGTTGTAACTTTTTAATGATTTCATTATATTTCAAGGATTCTCTTTTTTTTTTAAGAGGGGAGGTCAAAGACAGCACATAAAAGTCACGCCTACTTATCACCATGGAAAACTGAATCCAGTCTAGCTGTTTCGATTCTAATACCTAAAAAAAACAGAGGGATTCATCGAGATTGCCTATTTGCCAATTTCTCTCCTGGTAGAATTAGTTTAGTTATATTTAACCTACTTCCCAGAGAAGTCATGATAATTAATTAATACTTAGGAAGCATTGTTGCTACTGAGAGTTTAAAAACAATAATAACATTAATGAGCCAGACTCACATCTCCTGTAACTCCATCAAACCTGTTATCAAGATGAATTATGATCTGTTAGCAAGACAATTCATGCTAAAGGATCTTACACTTTGGAGAAGAAGATAATTACACATCACTAATGATTGTTTCTATTATTTTTGAATTACTAATTACTAGCACATGACAGTGTGATATGAGAACCTAGAATAGGAAGATAAAGCACCTCGAGGGGGTGTGAGGTAGGGAAGGCAGCTTAGAATTTCAATTTCTTTGGGGCTACTGAAGTTCTTTGCCTCTGTGGAGTCTGTGGTTTGAACAAACAAGACGACTAAATGATGGTATCATTTGCCTCTGGGGCAAAAAAACAGGGGTTTTCCCCAAAACCTGTTATCTGGGATGAGGGTGAAACAATTACTAGTAGCCTACTACTAGAGAAGTTTTGAGGGGTGGATCCTTTACCCCCAGCACCTTCAAGATGAGTGTGGGTACAGAGCATGGAAAGAACAAAAGTTGGGTTTTCTTCATCATCTCGACACCTCTCCCAGGAGATACAGAACAATGGTTAGAATGAGCACAGAGGGTCGCATGTAGCAAACTAGAAGAGTCACACCAAGGAATCACTGTGTTTTCTTGCCAAGTCCCCAAAACCAGCATCTTGCCTTTCATCTACTTTGTAGATTATGATTTTACTATGAGACAGGTCTCACTGTCTAACCCTGGCAGTCCTGTAGCTGGCCTCACACTTGCTGCAATCCTCCTGCCTTTGCTGCCCCACGTGCTGACATGATTGGCATGCCACCATGACCAGCCGTAGATAGAAGAAGCTTCTACCCTTTGGGAAATGCAATTGCCCACTTATTTCAACAGACATCTGTGCAGTGGCTGTGACTGCACCGTCATGTGCTGATAAGTGAAAACAAAAGCCAGATCAACACACTCAACCACTGTGCTCAGGTCCTCACTCACCCCATGCTAATGACTGAAAAACACCTCCATGTGCAACCAATGCCATCTTCAGAAACACTCAACATTTTCATATGTTCTTCTGTTTATTTACCACCTACATTTGTGGGGGGGGTGAGTGTGGGGGGTGGAGGGATGTGCATGCACAAGCATGTCTACGTGAAAGTATGTCCACCTGAGTGTTTTTGTGTATAAAAAAGTGTGCGAGTGTGTGCACATTTGAGAGAGAGAGAGAGAGAGAGAGAGAGAGAGAGAGAGAGAGAGAGAAACAGAAGTCAACCTCAGGCGTTGTTCCTTAGGAACCTTCCACCCTGTTTTGAGAGTCTCACCACAAATTGTGCCCCAACAGATCCCCCTGCTTCTTCCTCCCCAACGCTGGGATTCCAAGTGATTATCACCACACACAGCTTTTTACATGCACCGGAGCACAGGTCCTCATACCTGCACAGCATGCGCGTCACCATCCTCTCCTTTTTAATGAGGGTTTACTATAATCCCAGGCATCACTCCAAGCCCTTTATATATGTACACAGACTTCTACCCCACATTCAGTCTTCCACAGACAGCTAAGACGAACATTGCAAGCACCCACCAAAGGTTCACTAGAGAGATGGTGTTGTCTCGGTCTCTGGCCTGAAATTATGAAGTTTTCACTGCAGCAAGAGAAATGAGATGAAATCTGAGGGTTTTTTGAATTACAGAAATGGTCTGCAATTCAATAGATAAGGTCTTGAGAGACAGAAGAAGAGATATCTAGCAAAGCTTTGCTGGAGAAGCTGATGTTAATCATTAAAATTTGGAGACCAGCACACTGGATCCAGCCAGTGGAGGCTGCCAGACAGACCTCCACCTCAGAAACTCTGCCCAGCTCTGGGTCACCTTCATGAAGTCTACCTGGGACGTAGTGCATCACTCCCTGGTCACGACAGCACAGCAAGCCCAGCTGTAGTTGGCAAAGGTGACCATGAACAGGAAAGTTCCCCAGCCACCAGCATGTTTTTTTTTTTTTCTCCAATCCATCTTCTCTGTAAGATATTTCTACATTAAGATTAGAGGCATAGGAGGAAGGCATAAAAGTAATTCAGTCTGAAATAATTTTGGAGTTTAAGGCTAGGTTTTTTTCTGAATGGACTAATTAAATGAGAAATTAGTCTAGCACTGATTTATCATGAGAAAACTCACTCAGCTTCTGTGGAAGAGGTCAATTCTACCAGACTGTTGAGGGGAGAGCTAAATTGCAGTTTTACAGGACGCCCAGGCTTCAGGGTACATCCTCTTCTAGTTTGGACCCACCAAAATCTTCAGGCCATATTATAATAGAGCTTCATTGTACTGTGTTTCATGGAGGAAAAATTACTGATTTTTTATAGCATAGCTATGCATTTTTCTTATTTAAGAAAACATCCAGTTTGATTCATGTGGTGTAGTCTGGGTATATAAAACAAATAATAATTCACCAGCCCTGGAATTATTATGCTTTCATTTATAAAGATTTTGCTTGTGATTTTTATTCATATATTCCAATGAAATAATGCAATTCCATGCAGTTCTTATTCTTGCATGGCTGTATTTTAATAATAATAAAGTAATACAATAAGCATACCCTGTCTCCTCTTGATGAAAATATCAAGATTTATTTGCTAAATAAATAAATATTCAGTAATGGATCTGTGCTTAGCCATGTTTAATAGAAAAGTTTTCTGGATCAGATATCAATTACTTTAACACTTAAGTGGATAGAGTCATATTTTGTCTTTCCTATGCACCGTAACTCCCAGGAGTAAATACATATGTTCAGAGGAATAATATATTGTTTTTAAATAGACCTTTAAAAATCGCTTCTCGCCAGAATTTATGTTGGTTTTTGCACCGCCATCATTTATCAGTAGGGCTAATATATTCTTATTTTCTCTAAAACATAAAGGCAGATTCCTCATTTTTTTATTCCTTCCTTAAATTATGTAATTTTATCATGATCAAGAGTTTTCAAGATCAGAATGTCTTCCTCTTTGTAACCAGCTTTCACAAATTGAAAAGGTTATGGAATTCTGAAATTAAAGAGCCCGCACCCCCAACATCATTGGGAAAATGTTGCAGGCAAGTTTGAGGTTGTGAGGATAAATCGACCGGTATTTCTACAGAGTTCTCCACAGAACTGAAAAACCATTCCCAAAGTCAAGACACATCTCATAAACAGGCTGGAGGTCTGTACAGTTGCCACTGTTGCTCTTCCTGGTGTGACATCATGTCCGGGCATCGCTGTAATGAAAGTGAATGCTTCCCAGCCATAGTCCATGTGTCCCCTGCAGGAGCAGTGCTTAGGCTTCATTCGTTTGTCTCTCTTCTATCTCACCTGAGCCTCACCTCAACTCCACTGCTGCTTAGCTAAGGCATTTCCTCATGATCACTGAGCAAAAGTAGACAAGTGTTGCTCCCAGAGGCATCAGCCAATGATCCAAAAATAAGTGAAGTAGCGTAAACGTTTGCTGCAGCCTCTGAAGCACATCAGGTGGGGTGGGGCAGGGTGGCATGGCTGAGATGAGGCGCATACCTAGAGCAGATGTGTCTTACAGCTATTACACCCACAGTGCTCAGCAAACCATGTAAACGGCAGGTCCCCTCAAAGACTGGTTCCCAGGACACACTCTCACATGTACAGACGGGTCCCTTCCTTGCCAGTGTCAGACTTGGTACCTTGACAGTTTCTCACATACCAGATCACCTTAGTCTACACAGCAGAGCCCAAGGAACATTTCTAGACATGTAGAGCCCTTCTTAGCCGGTAAAGAGGCAGTACCAGTTTCCTACGACTCACCTAGGCACTTTACATCGCTGACCGCTGCTACCTAATGAAGCAGGCAGCTGGCCATTCAGATCCACTGTCCAACATTATCCCTAGGCTGTCTACTCACCATGTAGGAAACTGATAACGATCAAAGTGAGGATACCATCAAAGGCCAACTTAGTGACTGATGAGTATTATTTGTGTTACTTACATGAATATGGGTGAGGAGCTACTTAAAGGAACAAAAATTACTCAAAGGCAGCTGCCTCTCCAAAGGCCACCCCAGCATGTGTGACAGCCCAGGAAGGCTGGAAACCTTGGGCACACTTCACAACCTGCAGGCAGCTCAGTGGGTTAAGAGAGCGTTCGTTGCTGCTGGCTCATTTGTTCTGAGCCTTCTTCCAGGCAATTCTACTGGTCTCTGCCTCCTTAAGGCAGTTTAACTTGTATGAGAGTAACCCTCAGCAGTCCTTTCAGTTGATATAGAATTGTGAAGAGAGGGCCCTGGTTAATCTGGTAAGTTTCAGGAACTTCCTGAAGCAATTTGAGTTGTTTGTTTCCTTTTCACACCCTGCATCTTAAGAAGCTTTCCTCCAAGATGCTAGGTACTAATTTCAGAGGAAATTTGTCACAATACACCGGCAAAGACTGAACATCCAGTCACAGCAAACAATAGCTCTGCTTCCTCACATTTAATTGAAGTTTTTTTTGTTTGGGGGTCAATCCTGCACAGAAATGGGCTTTTCATGTTGAATAGATCCTTTTCTAAACTCATTTATCTAGATTTGGATATTCAACATACAAGTACGATGTATTTCTCCTTCAATATTTAACCTATTCTTTCTGAGCATGAGTGTTTATTGAAAACCTTCTAGATTCTCAATAGCTTCATTTAAGTAGAGCCACATCTATTCAATCTTGCTTGTGTTGTGGTATGGTGTGTGTGTGTGTGTGTGTGTGTGTGTGTGTGTGCGTGTGAGTGTGTGTAGTATGGTGTGTGTGTAGTATGGTGTGTGTGGTGTGCTTGTGTATTGTGTGTGTGGTGTGCTTGTATATTGTATATGCTCTATGTGTGTGCTGTGTGTTGTGTGTGGTGTGCTTGTGTATAGTGTGGTGTGTGTGTGTGTGTGTGTGTGTGTGTGTGTGTGTGTGTATAGTGTGGTGTGTGTGTGTGTGTGTGTGTGTGTGCTTATGTGAATGCAGATGCCAAAGGACTGGCTTATATGTCACTCCTCATGCACAATCCATCTTATTATGCTTGTTTTTGTTTAGAGACAAGGTCTCTCACAGGCCAGAAACTTAACAATCATGCTGAAACTGGCTAGTCAGTGAGCCCCAGGATTTCACCTGTCTCAGCAACCCCAGCCCTCAGGTTACAAGAGCAGAACAGCACACTCTTCCTGTTTACTTGGGTTCCTCAAGCTTGCATGGTAAAGACTTCCTGCTGAGCCATCCTCCAAGGGCTTCCTGACGGAGCCATCTTGAAGCTCTATTTGTTTTTTGTTGTTTTTTGTCTTACTATTTTTGTGACATTCCATCTATACATCAATATGCACAGCTGTGCTGGTTGTGGTAACTCACAGCTGTAATCCCAGCACTTGAGAGACTGAAGAAGGAGGGTTGCCAAGAGTTCAGAGTCAGCTTTACCACCTAGTAAACTGCAGGTCATCTTGGGCTACAATCAAAAAGAAGAAAAAATGTTTTTGTTTTTTTTTAAATTGTGAAAGATGCTGGGCATTGGTGACTCACACCTTTAATCCCAGAACTCGGGAGGCAGAGGCAGGCAGATATCTGTGAGTTCAAGGCCAGCCCGGTCTCCAGAGCGAGTGCCAGGATAGGCTCCAAAGCTACACAGGAAAACAAACAAACAAAAAAATGTGAAAGAAAGTTGTACATGGTGGCACACACCTTTAATCCCAGTCCTAGGGAGGCAGAAGCAGGAAGATCTTTATGAGTTCAAGGCCAGCCTAGTCCACAAAGTGGATTCCAGGACAGTCAAAACTACATAGAAAAAACATGACCTTTCCAAATTTCAAACCATTTCTTGCCAATTACCAAGATAATCACTGCCCTAACTCTTAGAGTCATTTCTTCCTGCTATGGTTTAAGTATGAGCTGTACTTTTTAAATACATTTGCTAGAAGCTGGGTTCCCAGTGTGGGACTGGGAAGGGGGTGGAAACATTTGAGAAGTGGGCCTGCAAAGAGGATACTTATGGCATGAGGCATCACCATTAGAAGGGTTTAGGCTCATCTCTCTGCTGTGGAAAGAAACCAGAAGAAACTCCAGAAACCAGTTTGTTATGGGCAAGCCTAGTTCATCCCTGAGCCCCACACCACACACGACACTCTCCTTGCTCCTACTAAACCCTGACAGTGTAAGAGCCCACACATTATCCTGTGGCACAGGGAGACATGCACTAGATGTACTCCAAAGCTAGGAATTTTTCAGCCTCAGAACTATGAGCCAGTATAAACCTTGTTTCCTTCTAAGGTACCCAGATTCATGTGTTGTGCTATACCAACATGAAAATGTAAATGAAGTTCTTAATTGGTCTAGATAATAAAAACCTGGAGTCAGATATAGAGGGAAATGCTGAGGGGTCAGAGAGAAGGAGCAAGGCACAGCACACCTTACCTCCTAAGCATCTCAGCAGACAAGAGTGTGATTTCCTGTTTCTCCCTGATTATATCCTGTTTCTGCCCAGCTGCCTCACCTCCTGTCTGTCTGTACAAACCTCCAGACCTCTATGGTTAACTAGTGGCAAGCTCCATTCTCTGACCCTCAGTCAGGCTTTATTTGCACAAGCAAGATAACACCACACAAAAATGGCTGTGAGACTCCTTACTTCCCTACACAGTGTCATCATCTACATCTTCATTCCTGAACCCTGATTTTAACTTGCCACTGTGGAGCATTATACATCTGAAATCACAGAAGGAATACTCTGTGTTTGGCTTCTTTTGTGCAACAACATATTTGGGAAATACATGCACACTGTCAAAAGAGCCTAATTGCTCTGTTTTCATCACTCTCAAATGTTACGTGGAAAGCTCAGAATTAAAATGCATCTTCAATGATGGGCATGAGTGGTCTGAAGCTTCTGCATGCTACCAATAAAATTCATAAAACTCCAGTGATCCTGCTGGTCCTACTATACTGTGTCTTGGAGTCAAATTGATGTGCCATATGGCAGGAGACATAGACATCCAATCAAATTTTAGTAGATACCATCATACTGTTTTTCAGAGAAGTACCAATTTCATTTTTCCCAATCAAGTATTCCTTTTTTGTTTTCATACATCTCACAATTATATAATTAATCAAGTATAAATGGAGGTGGAGCTTCTTGGTCCCGAATAATCACACAGAAGCTCATAATATTTATGGAATGTTCGGCCTATAGCTTAGGCTTATTACTAACTAGCTCTTATGACTTAAATTAACCCATTTCTATTCAGCTACATTTTGCCATGTGACTTCGTGGCTTTACCTGTCCTCTAGCACATCTTGTTCCTCTGGAGGCTGGCTTGAATCTCCCCCTGACTCTGCCCTTCTTCCTCTGTGTTTTCTGTTTGGCTTCCCTGCCTAGTCTTATTCTGCCTTGCTATAGACCAAATGAGCTTTATTATCAACCAATGAGAGTAATGCATATTCACAGCATACAGAAGGATTATCCCACAGCAGTCTATTTTTATTTTAGTGTCTGTGTCATATATATATATATATATATATATATATATATATATAGTGATTGATTTTTCTTTTCTGTGTATTCCCTGGATATTTAGTTTGTGTATTAGTTTGTCCTGGACATGTAGCCTGTTTAAGTCTCCTGCCTGCTATTCTAAAAGTGACAGCAGTTTATCTATCAGCTTGTCACCCATTATTCTGTATGTCACTCCTGTCACAGGAAAGTGGGTATGTTGTGTATAGAGAAGGCAGGTGCTCTGAGTCCAGAGCCATCAATCTGTCTTATTTTTTCTGCTCATTGTACCAGGCTTTTTCTTTTGGGCCACCAACCAGCTCGAAAACCAAGACACAGAGACTTAATAGTTGTGAATGCTTGGCCTTATCTTAGCTCTTATTTCTTGCTAGCTCTTATAACTTAAAAATAATCCTGTTTCTCTTCATCTACATTTTACCTCATGACTTTTACCTTTCTTTCTTTCTGTATGTCTTACTCTCACTGCTTCTCTTGTCTGGCTGGGTGGCAGCTGCCTGGCTTCTGGCCCAGGGCATGTCCCCCTCTTTCTCCCTTGTTCTTTCCTCTCTCCTTTTCTCATTCTTCTCCAGTCTAGATTTCTCCTCTTCCTTATTCTCTCGACCAACCAATCCCTCCCCTGCCTCGTTATTGGCTGTTCAGCTTTTTATTAGAACAATCAGATACCTTAGGGAGGCAAAGTGAAACAGCAACACAACTTTACATAATTAGACAAATGCAGCATAAACAAATGTAACACATCTTTATACTGTTGACAAAGGCAGTAGAAACCAATGTAACACATCTTTACACAGGTATAGTAATATTCCACAGTGTAAACAAATGTAACACATCTTTACATAGTTAAATATTCCACAAGAGTTCAGCTTCCAGGGAAGCCATATTGTCTTAATTGAATTGCTGCAGTTTTCTATGATGCCTTGATTCCCACACCACAGGTCTTCTGCTTTGCTTTCCTCTTCAAATCTGTCAAAGTTAGTATCCTTGGCCCATCATGCCTATTTCCTTATAAAAATGTCTTGCTGATTATTATTTTTCAATCTACTGGGGCCTGAAAAGACAGCATATCAGTTCAGAGCACTGGCTGTCATGGAGGAGCTGGGTTTGGTTCCCAGCACACAGATGGTGTCTCATGACCATCTGGGACTCCAGTTCCAGAGGATCTGGTGCCTTCTTCTGGCCTCCACAGGCACCAGGATGCACACGATGCACATAAAATAAAATTAATAAATCTTTTTCAGAAAATCCTCCTGGGAACCTACATATCGATCTGGTTTATAATTTTGAATCTTGTAATTCATAAACATAAATCTTTATAAATTTTCTCAGTATTAGTAGACACTTTGATTTTTCTATCAAATTTCTCTAAAGACCTCAGCTTTTTTAATTTTCATTAGCACATAATAATTGCACATTTATGAAACAGAGTGTAGCATTATACATTGTGTATAGTAATCAGACCAAGACAAGTGGTGTGCCCATAATTTCTTGGAACATTCAAAATCCTGAGAAGAACTGCAGTGAGTTGTTGTTGTTGTTGTTGTTGTTGTTGTTGTTGTTGTTGTTGTTATACATTGGGTAGTATCTCCAGCAATTGTTCAACTTCCCCAACTAAAACTCTATATGGATTACACAGCAACTCCTCATGCCCAATTATCCTACTACTCTCTGTCTCTATGAATTTGACCTCTCTAAGGTACTATGTGGAACCAAGGAATATTTTATCCATTTGTACGTGACTTATTTCACCTCGCATGATGTCTTCAAGGTTCATTCATGTTGTCCATACCAGATTTCACTTTCTTCCTAAGTATAGTGTGTGTGTGTGTGTGTGTGTGTGTGTGTGTGTGTGTCACATTTTCTTTACCCATTCACTTATTAGTTTAACATTATTTCTTCCCACCTCTTGGCTATTATGTATAATGTTATGAACATGAGTCTATGACTATCTATTTGAGCCTTGTCTATCAATTATTTGAAGTAAATATTTAGAAGTGAAATGTCAGGATTCATTTTAAAGGAATGGCTGTGACCCTTTTCATCACAGCCACCTAGTTTTATATTACTATTGTGATCAATAATGGCCCCATCAGGATGCGCTCAATTTTGTTGTTTGTAGTTGGTATAGAAATTAGCAGTCCCCAGTCCTTGTAAGAGGAAAACATATAAAGGAAATTTTCTCCCCAGAAACTGAATTTGACATATTTATGTGTTTTTTCATGTCAACTCTAATATTTTAAATATTATTTGTATTATTTGTAGATGTATTGAATTTCTAGCTTAGTCCTGGGTCAGGAACCTTCCATTTCAGTTGCTGATAGCCAGTTCAAATCATACAGCACACAGGCTTTCAAAGGGCTAGCAGGGGGGCAGAACAGACAAATTTGCTCAACTGAAATCTCTGTAAGCAGCAATGCCTTCAAGCAAAGCTGAGCCCATATCCCTTACTGCTCTGTTTCCTTGGTCAAGTTTATTCTGAAATTGTATCTTGTGTTCTGCTACATCAAGTGCTAGGTCCTAGACACTAGTAGCAGAACATTCAAGTATGTTTTAAGATGTGAAATTGTACCACCCAAAAGAAAAATGGGTAACTCATCCACAAACTACATCACTGGAGTCAAGATAGTGTAATGGATTGACTGACTTAAAGCTCACTGGGTCCCACTCTTAAAAATCACCTTTAATCCCAACACTATGGAGACAGAAGCAGGAGGATCCTATGATTTAGGGATCAGTCTGACCCACATAATGGGATGCAGGCTAGCCACGGCTACACAGTGAGACCCTGTCTCAAAAAAAAGATTAAATATTTGTGTGTGTGTGTGTGTGTGTGTGTGTGTGTGTGTGTGTGTGTGTGTGTGTGTGTTTACACGCAAGTACCCAGAAGAGGATTCATATATGTTGAAACTGAAGTTACAAGCAATTGTTAACCTTCTAATATGTGTGCTGAGAAGCAAGCACTGGTCCTCTGCCAGAGAAGCAACTGCTCTTAACTGCTCAACCAGGGATCCCTTTCAGAGTAGAAGAGTGAAGAAGAAAGTTTTCCAAAGGCTTTGGTTTTTTCCAACATGATATTTTTATTAATTATTCGGGAATTTCACACAATGCACTCCGATCATACTCACTCCCCAGTTCTCCCAGGTCTACCTCCCACCCTTGTGATCCAAAAAATAAAAATAAAATCTAATTTATGTTGCCCATATACTCACCGGAGCATGGTCACACTCGAAGTGCCAGCCCCTTAAAGAAAACTGAGTCCTTTCCCACCTCCACGCCCTCCAGAAGCCCTCAATGTGGAGAACTACACTTCAGCATTCTTCTCACAATTTTTATGAGTTGTCTTCAATGGCTTCCTGTTGAGGCTGGTTCTTCTTTTGTGGAGCATGTGGGTTGTAGGCAAAGGCTGTTACAGAAGCCTTCTGTGTCTCTCACTCTCAACTGTGAGTCTGCAGTTATAGATACCAGTGCAAAAAGAAGCTTCCTTACTCTTTACAGTCAGTGGCAGCATGGAGCATGGACTTCCACATGGTTGCTGGCAACAGCATGGACCACAGACATCCACATGACCACTGGTGTTAGCATGTACCACAGACACCAGCATGGTCTCTGTTGGCAGTACAAATCATGAACATCAACATGGCCCTCAGACACCAGTATGACCCTCAATGGCAGCACAGGTCATAGACACCAATATGGTTCCCAGTGCCAACCCTGCCCATGGACACCAACATGGCTTAAGATGGCAGCACAGACTATGGACATCCACATCAGTGGTAACATGAACTGCAATGTTCATCATGTAGCTGTCATTTTTGTCTTTTAAAGAAGAAGGAAGAGTATGAAGAGAGAGGGAGGAAAGAAGGAAGGAAGGAAGTTATGCTAGCTACTCAACCAATCAATGGGCATGCCAACTCTTGCACAGTGCAGTCGGCATGGTGCTGGTGCACCCATAGTGTTCTAGAAAATAGTGAAGGGAGTAGCTGTGTCTTTAACTCTTACATTGCCTCAGACCTACTTCAAGTGGATTTGAGTAACTTCAGTGTAATGAATCCCAAAGACTCAAACCAGCTGACTAAAGAAAATTTTGCAACCAACAAGGATCTGAGCAAAATAGAAATGAAATGTATATAAAAATCCTGTGGGGTTACTTATCTTTCTAAATTTTATACAGGCTATGAAAGGAAACTTAAATACACCAAATTGGTCCCAGAGAAGTAGACCAACAGCCTGAAGTGAGAATGAGGATTCTTGGGAATGGAAGCCATTTTTTTTTCCTCTTGCATGTGTAACTCTGTAATTATAATAGCCCAAGGGAAAATACAATTCATTATGCAACAATCCATTATTCATGTGGCTGGCTCACACATCAAATGCAAAACTCAAAGTAAACTATCTAAGTTTTAAGTAGTGGGGTATTTGCTTGCTTGGGGTTTGGGGAGACTGGGTCTCACTATACAACCAAGCCTTGCCTCAAACTTGCAACCTAACTGCCCAGGCTCCAGACTGTAGGGACTGACTGAAGGCATGCACAGCCAGCTCATCTGTGTCTTTCAAAGGAGAAAACTTTGTATTATTTATGAGGGAAGGAGGGAGGGCAATGAGGACAACTTTAGCTGAAAAGCTGCTGCCTTTTGCTACTTTCTTGCTGATGTGAGTTTGTGGAAAAGTTCCAAGATAGAAAGAAGTACTGGCATTAGAAAGAGTACAAGAGAAAACTCAGAAATGTCTAAGAAAGAGGTAATGACAAAGTATTGGCATTCGGAAGCACAGCAGAAGCTAAACTCTAAAACTGATCAGTAAAGAGAAGTCATAAAAAACTCACACAGTCCCATCCCTCACTGAACAATTGGGACCTTTAGAAATGAGATTTTGCTTTAACCCAAAATGTCAGAACATTTTGTTATGGACAAAGGGCAGGGAGATGACAGACTCCAGAAAGCTGAGGAGATGAAACTTAGAAAAAGGTAATGATGGGATGCAGATAGATTTGCATGTTCCTAGAGGAGATTTTATATCCCTATGATTCTTTTTTATACTGTTATTGCTTTTGAACAGTGGGGCAGGGACTATTGGCTCAGTAGGTAAAGGCACTTGCCACCAAGAGAACTAATTCCTCCAAGTTGTGCTATGTGTATGTATCATGTGTGTGCACACACACAAATAAATAAATACAGGAAATTTTAAAGGAAAAAAATCTTTGAAAGGCTCATTCATGGCCTGTCAGCCATAGTTATGATTAGGTGTCCAACTGATGATAATGGTGCTTATAGTTCATACTTTACTGCCAAAGTTCAAATTTCATTTTACAGATGTTCAGCTTTATAACAAATACAACTATCACTGACATATAGATGAGTCTGTTAGCCCACAATCAATATTTCATGTTTCCGTTGGTGCTTTTCTATGCTGTTGGGATTTCTCACAGCACAGTCTTTGTGAGCAGTTGCCCATGATGTTTGAAAATTCTCTGGAGAACAGGCAGTGTCTGGTGTTCAGCCTGAGCTGTGGCTTGAATGAGAATGTCTCCCCACAGAAAGTCCACAACTGGTGGCTCTATTTGAAGAGGCTGTGAAACCCTTAGGAGATGGAATCTTGCAAGAGGAAGTAATCACTGGGGCAGGCTTTGCCACTCCACAGCCTTGTCCCCCCCCCGTACAAACTTTTCCTCTGTGAGATGGAGTGTGCTCACAGGACTTCCTGACTGGAGTCCTGCTTCTGCTGCCAGAGTTTCCCCTCCAAAATGGATTGTCTCCTTCTAGAACTGTAAGCCTAAATAAACCCTTTCCTCCTCTGCATTACTTTTGCTGGGTTTCTGTCACAGCTACAGAAAGAAAATTAATACAGGGTCTCAATCTAGGGTCTCTATCCAGTCAAAGCTGTTACACTCATTCCAATGACTAATCACTGAGTAGCCCTCTGTAAGATAAACCATGACCCACTTGAGCTTTAGTTAAAATGCAGATCAGTATGATTCCTTCCTACAGTTAGTGAGAAAACATAAGTCATATCTCAGAAGCAACAGACATTTGTTCTCATCCCATCATTCAAAATTTGCAACATGAAAAAAAAATGTGTTTATAGATTCAATGAAGAATTGATTGAGCACTCACAAGTTCCTTTGTGGTATGAATATGACGTGAAAATGTGAGTTCAGTGGCATTATAATGTGTTAGCAAGCATAGAGGGATACTCCCTGAGCCAAGATACACAGAATACAAGATACAAGATACACATACAAAGAATAAGACAGACTCTGAAGACCCCCCCCCCATGGAAGGCCTCACCCTCCTTGGAGAGAAGAAAGGGTATGTGATAGGTAGGGTGTTAGTTGTGGGGTGTGATAGGGGAGGAGGGGAAGGAGAGGGAACTGGGATTGACATGTAAAACAATCTTGTTTCTAATTCAAATTAAAAAATGGAAAAAAAAATTGTTGGAAGTTAAGAGGTGTCCTCATGAAGCAGCAGAGTTGCTGGAGTGAAGAGAGTTTGAAGGAGATAACTGACACAGTCAGGGAAGCCTTCCAGACAAGGTGAGATGAGTTAGACCTAACTAAAACAATGGAAAAATGAAGAGAATGATGGTGTGTTCTTGGGGACACAAATGGGGGCCCGAAGCAGGATAGAGACAAGCTGGTACAATGTAGAGAAATCTGCTGAAGTGATGGCAGACTTACACTAAAATTAAATAAAAACCCGGGAAGAAATTATGAGATGATACGTGCTTGTTTGGTGCTTGCTTGAAGTTGTTGGAAACTGGGTCCTGCTATGTAGCGCTCAAACTTGCACTCTACCTATGCCTGTCTCCAGAGTATGGGGAGCTCCAGGCAAGTCCCACCACACAGATTATCTATGTCTTTGAAAGTAGAAACATTTTCATCATTTGTGACAGAGGGCAATGATGGTAACTTATCTAGGAATCTGGATTGCCTGGGAAGGAAGCACTGAAGTTCCTGAGGGGAAATAGGACAGTGGCAGTGGTGCGGGGAGGTGCTGCACCAACTGCTGGTAATGATATTTGCTGGAAGACCATCTCTGTGATCAAGATTTTGTGTGATGAAAATCTGAGTGAGATGATGACTGTAAGACATGGAAGGAGGGTGAGGTGGTGTATAACCAGCACTACTAGTATCTGAGATGCCATTAGTTTCCAGGAGTCAAGGAAATGCAAGTCAGCAATGGCCTTGAATTTTAAGCTGGATAAAAAATTTGGCTGAACAGTGGTTATTCTCATAACTTTGGCAAGAATCAGCGGAAAGCAAAACTGTAAAGAGAAAGCAGTCAGCTCCGGGGGGGGGGGGAAATTGCTCCATTTGAGGTAATTTTTTGAAATAATGAGCAAACAGCAATGGCCCAGCAGTCACTGGGAAATAGGTGTTAAAATTTGGTGCATTTTTAAAGATGAGACTGTAACATTTATCATCTGTGTTTTAGTTTAGAATGAATAGGAAAACCCCACAAGACTAGAGAAGCCCCCAAGGATGTGTGTATGACGAGTATGTCACTGAGCTACAGGAAGCTTTGGGGCATCACTGGAGAAAGAGTAAGCATTTGTGTTTTAGTCTTCTAGTTTGGTTTCTACTGCAATGGTAAGCACCATAACCAAAACAAGTTAAGGAAGAAAGGGGTTAGTTTGGCTGACAGACTACCATACATCATCAAGGAAAACCAAGACAGGAACTCACGGCAGGAATTGAAAGAATTAGATGCCATGCAGGAACACTGATTACCATCTTTTTCTCCAAGGCCTATTCAGCCTGCTTTATTCTACAGTCCAGGGCCACCTGGCTAGAGATGGCACCACCCACAATGCCCCAGGCCTTCCCACATCAGTAACCAGTCAAGAAAACGACCTGGAGACCTGCTTGCAGGCCAATCTGATGGAGGCATTTTCTCAGTTGACATTCCTTCTTCTCAGATGACTCCCTAGCTTTTTTCAAGTCAACAGAAAACTAACCAGCACACTTTGTTTCTTGTCTTGTCGCTACCTAAAGTACCTTGACAAAGGCAACTTAAGAGAGAAAGGATTCATTCTGCTCACAGTTCAAGGATACAGTCCATCAAGAATATGAAGTCAGGGATGGTGATGGCTCCAGAAGTTCCTTTATTGTACAGATTGTTTTGGCTATTCTGGGTTTTTTGTTTTTTCTGTATAAAATTGAGTACTGTTCTTTCAAGGTCTGTGAAGAATTGTGTGGGATTTTGTTGGGTATGGCATTGTATCTGCAGATTGATTTTGGCAAGATTGCTTCTTTTAGCATGTTGATCCAACCTATCCAAGAGCATAGGAGATCTTTCCATTTTTTATTTATTTTTTACATTCCAATTCCAGTTCCCCCCCACTCCTCTCCTCCTGCTCTGTCCACTCTCCCCCACACCTCCCATCTGCTCCTTGGAGACAGCAAGGCTCCCCTAGGAAGTCTACTAAGTCTGTTCCATCATCTCATTGAGACAGGACCAAGGCACCTCTCTAGGCTGGGCAATGGGCTCCACTAAGTCACTTTGTGCATTAGCGGTCTTTCAATTTTTTGATATCTCCTTCAATTTCTTTCTTTAAAGACTTAAAGTTCTTGTCATACAGCTCTTTCACTTGTTTGGTTAAAGTTACCCCCAAGATTTTTTATATTATTTGTGGCTATTATAAAGAATTTTGTTCCTCAGATTTCTTTCTCAGCCATTTATCATTTGTATATAGGAGGGCTACTGATTTTTTGAGTTAGTCTTGTATCCTGCCACATTACTGAAGATGTTTATCAGCTGTAGAAGTTCCCTGGTAGAATTTTTGGGGTCACTTATATAAACTACCATATTATCAGTGAATAGCAAAAATTTAACTTCTTCCTTTCCAATTTGTATCCCCTTCATCTCCTTTTGTTGTCTTATTTCTCTAGAAATAAGCTAGAACTTCAAGTACTATATTGAATAGATATGGAGACAGTGGACAGTCTTGTCTTGTTCCTACTTTTAGCGGAATTGCTTGGAGTTTCTCTTCATTTAGTTTGATGTTGGCTGTTGGCTTGCTGTATATTGCCTTTATTATGTTTAGGTATGTTCCTTATATCCCTGATCTCTCCAGGACCTTTATTATTAAGGGGTATTTGATTTTGTCAAAGACATTTTTGGCATCTAAAGAGATGATCATTTGGGTTTTTTCTTTCAGTTTGTTTATATGGTGGATTACATTGACAGAACTTCATATGTTGAAGCATCCCTGCGTCTCTGGAATGAAGCCTAATTAATCAGGTGGATAATTTTTTAATGTGTTTTTAGATCTGGTTTACCAGTATTTTTGTTGAGTATTTTTGCATCAATCAATGTTCATGGGGGAGATTGGTCTGTAATACTCTTTCTTTGTTGTATCTTTGTGTGGTTTGGTTACCAGGGTAACTGTCCCCTCATAAAAACAGCTAGATTCAAGCTTTACTACAGAGCTACAGTAATAAAAACAACTTGGTATTGGCATAAAAACTGGCATTGAATTGATTGAATCAAATTGAAGACCCTGTCATTAATCAACTTATGAATACCTGATTTTTAACAAAGAAGCCAAAATTGTACAATGAAAAAGAGAAAGCATCTTCAACAAGTGTTAGTAGCATAACTGGATTTGACATGTAGAAGAATACAAAGAGATCCATATCTATCACTATGCATAAAACTCAAGTTCAAGTGGATCAAACACCTCAACATGAATCCAGTTACACTGAAATTGATTGACAAGAAAGTGGGAAGTAGCCTTGAATGCATTGGCACAGAAAACCACTTCAGAAATATAACACCAATAGTACAGGTACTGTGAGCAACAATTAATAAATGGGACCTCCTGAAATTGAGATGCTTCTGTAAGGAAAAGGACATGGTAAATAAGACAAAACAGCAGCCTACAGCATGGGAAAAGATCCTCACCAACCCCACATCTGACAGAGGGCCAATCTCCAAAATATATTTAAAAACTCAAGAAATTAGACATCAAAATATCAAATAATCCAATTTAAAAATAGGGTACAGATCTGAACAGAGAATTCTCAACAGAACAATCTCAAATAGCTGAAAGACATTTAAAGAATTGCTCATCATCCTTAGTCATCAGGGAAATACAAATCAAAATGACCCTGAGATAGATTCTTAACCTGACAACTTACATTGGAGTGGATGTGGAGTAAAGGGAACACTCCTCCATTGCTGGTGGAAGTGCAAACTTGTACAGCCACTTTGGAAATCAGTATGGTAGTTTCTCAGAAAACTGGGAATCAATCTAATTTAATTAGCAATACCACTCTTGGGCATATACCCAAAGGATGCTCAATCACACAAGGACACTTGCTCAACTATGTTCATGGAGGTTTATTTGTAATAGTCAGAACCTGGAAACAACCTAGATGCCCATCAACTGAAGAATGGATAAAGAAATTTATCCATTGTGTACATTTACACAATGGAGTATTACTCCGAGGTAAAAAAAAAAAAAATGACATCTTGAAATTTTCAGGCAAATACATGAAACTAGAAAAAAAACATTTTGAGTGAGGTAACCCAGATCCAGAAAGACAAACACAGAATATACTCATTCACAAGTGGATATTAGATATAAAGCAAAGGATAACCAGGCTACGATCCACAGTCCCAGAGAAGCCAGGTAACAAGGAGGACCCTAAGAGGGACACATGGATAGCCCTAGGAAGGGAAAAAAGATAAGATCTCCTGGGTAAACTTAGGGTGGGAATGGATGGGAAGAGAGGATGTGATTGGGGATGAGAACATGAGGGAACAGGATGCTCAACTTGGGGGATGGACTAAGAGGAAGAGCAATGAAAGAGAAGTCTTAATAGAGGGAGCCATTATGGAGTTTGGAAGAAACCTAGTGCTAGGGAAACTCCCAGGAATCTATAAGGAAGACCCCAGCTAAGGCTCCAAGCAATAATGGAGTGGGTACCTGAGCTGGCCTTCCCCTGTAACAAGATTGGTGACTACCCTAGTTGTCATCATAGAACCTTCATCCAGTAACTGATTAAAGCACTGTGCTGAATTACTGGAGTCCAGTCAAAGAGAAGGAAGAGGGATTATATTAGCAAGAAGGGTCAAGAGCATGATAGGGAAACCCACAGAGACTGGTGACCCAAGCTAGTGGGAGCTCATAGAGTCTGGACTGACAGCTAGGGAGCCTGAATGGAACTGAACTAGGCCCTCTGGATGTGGGTGACAATTGTGTGGCTTAGTCTGTTTGTGGAACTCCTGGCAGTGGGACAAGGATTTATCCCTGGGGCATGAACTGGCATTTTGGAGCCCATTCCCTATAGTGGGATACCTTGCTCATCCTTGATGCAGGGGGCTAGGGACTTGGTACTGCTTCAACTTGATATGCCAGGCTTAGTTGACTTCCCATGGGAGGCCTTAGCCTCTCTGAGGAGTAGATGGGGGAGATAGGGGGAGAGGGAACTGTGGTTGGTATGTAAAATAAATAAAAATCTTAAATAAAAAAAAGAATGTGAAGTCAGGGTGGCAGGAGCTTGAAGCAATTGGTCACATGACATCCACAAGCAGGAAGCAGAGGATGATGAATGTGTTTAGCTGCTGCTCAGTTCCCTTCATCCACTTGTAGAGGCCAGGACCCCAGTCATGAAATGATAATCCCCTAGCGAGCAGGCTATTCCACCCCAAACAACATAACATCATCCTCCACAGGCTACTCAGAGGTCCATCTGTCTCCCAGGTGATTCTAGACTAACCAGAACAGGATATAAAAACAAGACAGACAGACAGATAGAAAACACCAGAAGCATGATTTTATTTTTTCCCTTTTTTCTTTTTTTATTTAAATTAGAAACAAACTTGTCATGTCAATCCCAGTTCCCTCACCCTCCCTGCTCCCCCACCTACCCCCATCCAATCTCCTTTCTGCTCCCTAGGGAGGGTGAGGCCTTCCATGGCTGATCTTCAAAGTCTGTCATATCATTTGGAGCAGGGCCTAGACCCTCCCCCATGTGTCTAGGCTGAGAGAGCATCCTTCTATGTGGAGTGGGCTCTCAAAGTCCATTTGTGTACTAGGGATAAATACTGATCTACTACCAGAGGCCCTATAGATTAACCAGACCTCCAAACTGACATCCTCATTCAGGGGGTCTGGAACAGTCCTATGCTAGTTTCCCATCTATTAGTCTAGGAGTCCATGAGCAACCCCTTGTGCAGGTCAGCTGTTTCTGTGGGTTTTTTCCAGCCTGGTCTTGACCCCTATGGTCATCACTTCTCCCTCTCTGCAACTGGGTTCCAGGGTTTAGATCAGTGTTTACATGTGGGTGTCTGCTTCTGCTTCCATCAGCTACTTAATGAAGGCTCTAGGATAGCATATAAGGTAGTCTTCAATCCCATTATCAGAGAAGGGCTTTGAAGGTAGCTTAGATTGTTAGTTGGGGTCAACCTTGTAGATCTTTGGACATTTCCCTAGTGCCAGATTTCTCTTTAAACCTACAAGTCTCCGTCTATTATGGTATCCCTTTTCTTGCTCTCCTCTATTCTTCCCCTGGCTCAATCTTCCCTCTCGTGCCCTCCTCTCCCCTCCTCTTTTCCTCTTCTCTTTCTTCTAACTCCCTCTCCCCTCTCCCATGTTCCCAATTAACTCAGGAGATCTTGTCCCTTTCCCCTTCTCCAGGGGGACCGTGTATATCTCTCTTAGGGTCCTCCTTGTTTCCTAGCTTCTCTGGCAGTGTGGATTGAAGGCTGGTAACCTTTTGCTCTAGGTCTAAAATCTATATATGAGTGAGTACATAACATGTTTGTCTTTTTGTGACTGGGTAACCTCACTCAGGATGGTTTCTTCTAGTTCCATCCATTTGCCTGCGAATTTCAAGATTCCATTTTTTTTTTCTGCTGAGTAGTACTCCATTGTGTAAATTTACCGAATTTTCTCCACCATTCTTCAGTTGAGGGCCATCTAGGTTGCTTCCAGGTTCTATCTATTACAAATAATGTTGCTATGAACATAGTTGAACAGATGTCCTTGTTGTATGAATGTGCACCCTTTGAGTATATGTCCAAGTGTGGAATTGCTGGATCTTGTGGTAAACTTATTACCATTTTCCTAAAGAGTTACCATACTGATTTCCAAAGTAGCTGTACCAGTTGGCACTCCCACCATCAGTGGAGGAGTGTTCCCCTTTTTCCACATCCTCTCCAGCATAAACTGCCATTGGTGTGTTTGAATTTAGTCATTCTGACAGGAGTAAGATGGTATCTCAGAGTTGTTTTGATTTGCATTTCCCTGATGGCTAAGGATGTTGACCACTTTCTTAAGTGTCTTTCAGCCATTTTAGATCCCTCTATTGAGAATTCTCTATTTAGTTCTGTAACCTACTTTTTAATTGGATTATTTGATGTTTTGATGACTAGCTTCTTAAATTTTTTGTATATTTTGGAACTCAGGCCCCTGTCAAATGAGGGGTTGGTGAAGATCTTTTCCCATTCTGTGGGCTACCGTTTTGTCTTGTTGACTGTGTTTTGCCTTACAAAAGCAGAAGCATAATTTTGAAAAGGAACAGCAGAAATGGAGAGATCAAAGAACTTCTGTAACATCAACAGCTGATTGGGCAATAGTAGTTTTTCCCTCATACGCTATATTTTGGATTAATGGGCAACTGTTTAAACCTCTTCTGCTAAGCATTAGCTATCTTTCATCTGGTAGGGAAAATAGGATTGAAATATAAGACTTGGCAAGAAGTAGAGTTTTCATAGTCCCTCTTTGATAGCATTCTCTAAGCATCTACTTTCCCATGGTAAAAACGTAGAGCTCTGTCATACCTGGAAGCTGAATTTTAATAACAAATTCTATTATAGGCTTTTTGATTTTAGCTCCAGTGGTGATAAACTATAAAGGGATAGACTAAAAGGACCTATTTTCTCCCAGTCTTCTTGACATGACAGGAGCGAAAGGGACATTTATTAAAATCAATTCTCCCGAAGGACAATACAATCTGAATCACTTTCTTATTCATCAGAAGCATAAAACTTTCAGACACACAGGTTTAAGCCAAAGTTGAGGACAATTCCACTCCAATTAACATTCCCTGAGATTCACATTTGGGAAGTGTGTTGTCATGTGGGGTCATAGACCACCTGCCAAGCTAGATGTTCACTGGTTGCAATTATTCTGCAAGTAAATGGAAGGAAAAACAAAAACAATTGTTCACACTCCTTTCTAAAGCTGCTTTAATAACGTGTTAAAGGTCTAATCACATTTCCAAACTTTACCTAAAAGTTAATAATTAATCAAATTCTCATTGGAAGAGATGTATATAGGACCAAGAAGAGGCAAAACATATTTTTATTTTGTCAGCTTGTTTTATAATAAGTTGCCTTTGAGGTTAACATTGATTTTCCTTGTTGGTCTAATCACTTCCCATAATAATGCTGGTCTCCTCTTCAACAAATATTCCAGGCAAACCAACCCCGCCACCTCTCCCTGTTATCTGCTTGATCAAATCCTCACATGTCTGACTTGTTTCATCAATAGCACAACCAAAACACCAACTGTCGAAGTATCCCACCTCTTCTGCACAAAACCCAGTTCCCAGCATTGTGACACTCTGCCATGAGTAGTTCAAAGACTGATTTTTATTTGTATGTGTCCATGTTTGGGGGTCACAGACACGCACATGCAGGTCGAATGTAGAAGCTAGAGGGTGACATCAAATGTCTTTCTAAATTACTCTGTACCTTAACTTTTGAGACGGAGTCTCTCACTAATGCCTGGCCAGCAAGCGTGAAGACCTGCCTCTCTCTCTCTCTCTCTCTCTCTCTCTCTCTCTCTCTCTCTCTCTCTCTCTCTCTCTCTCTCTCTGTCTGTCCCAGCACTGAGTCCATAGGCTCATGCTACTGCACTTGGTTTTCCTTGTTTTGTTTTGTTTTGTTTTGTTTTGAATGTGGATGCTGAGGCTTGCACTCTGGCCCTCCTGCTTATGTGGCAAACACCTAACCTAATTGGTAAACCAAGCCATCTCCCCAGCCCTCAGTTGTAATCTCTTGAAGATCCAGTTTCATAATCTACAAGGTTAGCACTGGAAATTTGAACATGGATCATACTCTCCCACCCCTGGAGTCCTTCTATGTTTCACACCTGGCAGCTGACATACTTTATCCCCCATGTTTGTTGAGCAAAAAGAAGATCTTAATAAAGTATGTGACACAGAAATATCAGGTAAATTCCAGTCATCATTAAGATCCCAACCACCCAAGAAAGGCGAAGACATGTGTAGCATGTCTTTGTTCTGGCTTTGAACTTTATACTATTTAGTTCATGGAAGAATCAGAATATATGAAACTAGTTAGCACATACATTCAATAGATTGCCAATACCTTAGAGCAGTTTTCACTGCTCTAAGGGGACTCCATGGAGAGGTTGTGGGAGCTGCCACATGTGAAACATCCAAGGGGCTCCAGGAGTGGGAGAGTATGAAACATGTTCAAGTTTCCAAAGCTTCGGGCATCAGAACCCAGCATGATGAAACACTCAGAATCCCAGCAGTACAGGGGCTCAGGCAGGAGGATCATGAGTTCCAAGTCACTTTCGACCATGTGGGAGATGCTGCCTAATAAATAGTGGCTTCTCGGCAAACATTTAAATGAGCATGAGCAAAGGGGCTGGGGCAATTACACAAATACAACTAGGATGTACCATGCCTATCATTTTTTTAAAAAGAAACATTACCAAGGGAGTGAAAGCTAGAATCGGTGCATTTGATTCTATGTTAAAAACTGATCTTTAACAAAATCACAATTGGTGCCATTCCTCTTTCCAGCAGGACACTGCATTGAGCTTAAATCTTGTTATAGTAGAGCAAAGGTTCGCTGCTCAAAGTAAAGACAAGTGGGCCAAATCTGGCCTTCAAGGCACAAGGATGACTTCTTTCCCCAAAGTAGCACAGAACCACCCAATCCCAAACAGAGCACAGTGGGCATACTCTCTGTGGTGGGAAGGCCATGGGCATCAGTCCTTACTGTCACTTCCAAGTTGCTTTCATTATCTATGTAGCTTCCAGATAGGTCCTTCCACTCTTCTAATTGCTTGGCAGAAGTGACAACATCAATGTAAAGGCAATGTCCACACCACCTTTAAAGCACTGCCAGGAAAATGGTCCTCAGCCAGCAGCTGCTCTTACAGCCATGAAGAACTGAGTCATGCTCCTGACACAAGTCTAATTATTACAGTCAATGCCACTATCATTTCAGGTTTTTCCTCATATAACTGTGGTTTAAGTTAGCATAAAAGTAATGTGTTTCATCAATGTGTTTTCATCTGTACCTTCTTCTTGTTATTGATGCTTATTTTATTTATCCTCCCCATATATTCTCAGCTTCCTCACTTAAATGTATCCGTTGTTCCCACTTTGTTTTCCTCTCTTACCCTCTCTCGTCCAGGTACCCAGCTTGCTAGATTCCTTCCTCCTCACTAATAGACTACCTTCTAATTTTATGTCATATGTACTCCATAATCCTCTCTTTCCCCAACTCAAGATCTCCTTTACCTTTGATGGTCCTCTTTCTAGGCTTGTCCCACACACACACACACACACACACACACACACACACATCTTGGTTCCACATCTGAGAGAAAACAAAGTATTACTATTTCTTAGTCTGGCTGCTTTACCTACCATAATGATTTCATTTTTCCTTACAGATGAATAAAATCTCATTGTGTATACATACCACATTTTCTGTATCAATCCATCTGTTGAGGGATATCCATTTTGCTTCTATTTCTTAGCTACCATAAATAATGTAGCAGTAAACATGTATTTATGACTATCTTCGTGTTATGTTAATTTTGGAGCCCTTTGAGCATACACACAAGAATGATACTGCTAGGTCATGTGGTTGTCCTGTTTTTTAGCTTCTTAGAAGTCCCCATGCCATTTTCACAGTGATTGTGCCAATTTACACTCTTCCTAGCAGTGAATAAGGACCCCTTTCCACACCAGATCCTTGACAGTATTTGTTGCTGCTGTTTTCTTTTCTTTTCTCTCTCTCTCTTTTTTTTTTTTTTGTTTGTTTGTTTTGCTTTTGGAGACAGGGTTTCTTTGTGCAACAGCCATAGCTGTCCTGAAACTCACTTTTTTAGACCCGGGTGACCTCAAACCCACAGAGATCTGCCTCTCTCTGCCACCACCACCCAACTTGCTGCTGTTTTCTTGATGGTGGCCATTATAACTGGGTTGAGATAGACTGGGGACGGTTTGTTTTGTTTTGTTTTTTAACTTTAATTGACTCTGTGGATTTTATATCACGTATTCCAATCCCACTTATCTCCCCATCCACTCACTTCTGCCCTCAGCCCTTGAAATCCACCGCCCCTCCAAAAAAACAAATTAAAAAAAAAAAACAAATAAAACAAAAACAAAAAAAGAAGAACCTTGTCATGGAAGCTGTAGTGTAGCCTGTTGAGTCACACAGTTTACCAAGTGGTCCATTCATCTTTACTTGAAATGGTTCATTGAAAATGGTTCATTGTCTGCTACACTATAGATAATGGGCTCTCACTGGGGGCTCCTCTTGGGTATCATGTTGTTGTCCTGTGTCATGGGGATCCTGCTGTTTTGGATTCTTTCCCTTCATAGGCTCCAACAGTTCATAGATGAGGCGATGTTGGGATGGGCCAACTCGTAGCCCTGGTTCTGAGCCAGGGTGGCAGCTGAATTGGTCAGCCACCAGCTTTCCCTCATTGTCACTACCTGGATGAGTACTTCAAGGCCTACACTAGCTCACCCAGTGCAGCCTGAAACAAGGAGCAGGGCCAGTTCTCCTGTTCTTAGGTCCTCTGATCCGGGTCACTCACACTCACACCACCATGGCCAGCTCTACTGTTTTGCCCAAGAGAGGTGTAGGGCCCTCTCTCCTGATTCCTGTTGGGGGGTATATGAGGGGGACAGGGTCAGCTCTCCTGCTGTCATGCCCTTAGGGTTGGCTCACCTGCATCCTCGACAAGAGGATCAGCTCTCGTGTGCTGCCCAGGTGGGGTGCACACTCATGATGAGAGGTGAAGCCATCTTTCCTGGGTGGGCATGGGGGTTAGCTCTCTGATGGGATGGGGAAACTGGCTCTTCTGATGCAGTATCCAGTGAGGGGCAGGGCCAGCCATGCCAGGGTCAGTGAGATGCAGGGCTGGCTCAACATAGCATGGTTCCAATGATGCCCTGTGCTAACACAGGCCACAAACATCATCACGGACCTCAGCTGCAGCAGGACCACAGATGCAGTCATGGCCCTTGGTAGCAGCTCAGGGTCTGGACATCATCATGGCCCCAGTGGCAACACAACCCACCCAGATCAGTATGGTACCTGCGGCAATATGGCCCTCAAGCACAAATATGGTCTCAGGTGTCTGACCAGACCCCAGACATCTGCAGAGCCCTCAGTGGTAACAGAGAGCCATGGGTATCACCCCAGACCCTGGGCACTGCAGAGACATGGACCCAGACATAACCCTAGGCAACGGCCCTGGTCTGGATGATGCCATGGCTCCAGGTGTCAGCAACAGACACTCAAATTGGCTTGGCCCTAGTGGTACTCATAACAGTTTTAATTTTAATTTCTCCAATGACTACGGATGTTTCACATTTCCCCAAGTATTTACCAGCCTTTTGTATGTCTTCTTTTTTGATAATAGTCTGGTAAGGAAAGCTGGGGACTGGAGTTGGTGTTTAATTTTTGCAGGTCCTCACACATCCCTCATATTAATCCTGTCTCATGTGTACTCAGGAAAGAGCTTTCCCACCCTGTGGGCTATCTCTTCACTCTGCCCATTGTTTTTTTTTTTTGCTTTGCAGAAATCTTTCAGTTTTGTGCCCTCTCCTTGGTCCATTTGGATGTTCTGTGCTATTAGAGTTCTCTGCAGAAAACCCTTGCCTGTATCTAATCTTGAAGTGCTTTCCTGTTTTCTTCTTGTGGCCTCAGAGTTCCAAGTCTTACATTACATCTCTGATGCATTTTGAACCGTGTTTTGAATAGCATGAGAGATGATAAATCAAACGTTGTTCTTGTACATGCAGATAGCCAGTTTTCCCAGCACCGTTTATTTTCATTTTCATTCGGTTATTTTTTCTCTTTCCTTTTATATAACATTATTTCGTTCATCTTCAACTAGGATACAAAATCAAACAAACAGAGAATAATAACCCCTCCTCTGAGCTGGTCCTAAACATCTATTATTATGAATGGCAAAGATGGCTGTGGAATCTGCTCATGGCTTATTACTGTGCCTTTCGTGTATTTATATCACTAAGGAAAATACAAATGATGGAGTACAATTTTATAGATTAACTACTTTTGCTTTTGATGCACATGATTTTACTTTGCACTTATAGCATTTATATTTATCATTTTTCAAAATACAATTCCTAAACTGGAGAAGGGACCTGAAAGTGATAAAACTGCCAACAGACCTCCTCCTTGTTTCTCTGCCACTTTCAGACACCCAAGGACTCCACGTGCTGCCTCAGACAGCTGACTGGTCATCTTTTCCTCCTCAACAGTATCTGCTGACACTTGGGTTCAAGAACAAAGAAGATGGGAAGTTTTTAGAAAAACTGTCAAGCAGGAAGCTGCCCACTTTCACAGGTGACTGGAACCTGAAGGCACTACATTTTTAAATGTTCCCATTTCAAAACCAGGACAAGGCTGGGACTTTGTCATAGCACCAAGCTTGTAGAAGGGCCTGGATAGCCAAAAATGTTTGGTTTTAAACCTCTATTAATCTAATTTTCTTTGTGGGTTGATTAAAAGAACATGGAACTCTGGTTTTAGGGAAGCTGTCCCCCAGGAAGACACTGGACACAATCATGACGTACTTACCCACTCATTCATTTCTAGCATTCCATCCCAGACACCACCATCACCACTGCCTGTCATAGCCACCAAGAATACAGGATTTTGGTCTAGGGACAGAACTCAACAGTTAAAGCACTTGCCCTACAGGAACCAAAGTTCCAATTCCCAGAATCCCACAGAAATGCTGAGGGAGATTAATGTAGTCCTAGCCATGGAAGGGAGAGATTGAGTCACCAGAGCAAGTTGACTACCTAAACTAGCCGTCTCTTCAAACTCTGGGTTTGGTTGAGAGACCCTGCCTCAATGGAGGCTTCTACCCTTCCAAGGGTGGAAGCACAATGGAGGGTGAGTCCTGCCGTTAACATTGGGTCCCCACATGTATGTACGCATGCACACATACAAAAACAAATTTTAAAAATGCCACGCACACATACACACTGGAGACAAAAAAAAAGAATATAGTCTTTTATCACTAAATAGCAAATATGAAATGGTTTGTCAACACGACTAGTACATGAAATCACAAGCAGCGATGTCAGTTCCGGGTAGCCTGGGCTATCTGCTAGTGTACTAACATCGACTCTTTCCTCATGCAATTAGTCAAGTGTTTAAATCTCCTGGAGAGTACATAATTTGATGGTGTTAAACAGTTCTGGTTAAATTTTTCAAGAAAATGTGTACATGGAATTGAAATCTCAGACTTACAGACTGAGTGCATGACCAGGTTGAGCTTACTCCTTGTGCTGTAATCACATAATTAAGAATTGGAGTTTTGCCTGGTGCAGTATCCCCCTAGGCTTAGCTCGGCCTCGAGCCACATTCTAAGTCAATTGGCATCTGTGCACTTGAATGATAGATACCTGAGTGCAGCAAGACAAGGATCAGACATTGTTTATGACAACATTTTTTCACAATTCAAGACAAACATATTCTGCCGAGATATTCGAATGTCACAGGTTGTCTCTTAGATCTCTCAATCAAGAAAATGAATAAATGTCACTTCAGAAGGGTGATGTCTCCACTGCCTTTCTCCTCATGGATCTGTTATTGCAGGATAAGGATAGAAGTGGTGTCCATACTAAAGATTTAGATCTGTTAATATTGAAATATCTGTTTATAGCTCACTACAGAAAGCATTCTGAAATGGATTTCTGAAAAAAAGGTATAAAAATTTATTGTTATAATTTCTAGAACATAAAACTCCCTTCTCTCTGCTGACCAGAGAAGACACAGTGAGACTCATGGAGACAGTGGGGAAGCGAATCCTGCCAATCCTGGACTTCATCCGAAGCACACAGCTGAATGTGAGTATCTGATGAATCTTTCCTCCTGAGTGAGAGACATCCAAGATTTCTCAGAGTATGGAAAGCTGAAAGAGCAAGCATGGCAAGTGTTGAATCTGGGGGCTTGTTAGTTGTTGTTATTGTTGTTTTCTTTTGTTTTTGTTTTGTTTGTTTAGAAAGATGCACAGAAAGTCATATTTAGAAAACCAAAGTAATGTTAGCTAATGATTCCATTCCTTTCCATTCCCACATATGAGCCAATACTGTGGTCCTAAGTGTTTGTCAGACAAATGTCTCCTTGCAGAGGTCTCCTTCCCGTGCCTTCCTACCATCTAGTTCAAGGCTCCTGTGAATTTTCATGTCAAATCAATAACAGAATGTTAGCAGTCATAGTGCCTTCCCTACCTCATTTACTGAGCCATTGCACAGGACTGTCTCATTATCTCGCTGGGGAACTCAGAGCTCGTGCCTGGACACCCCATCACAAGCAGGGTACCACTCTAAACATTGCTGCTGAGCTGTGTACGGCCTTCAGATAAATAATGTAATCTCTTTTCCCAGTCCTGGGAAAGTGTGCTTCCCCCCAATCCTAGGTCCTAATATGTCCTAAATGTGACCCGAATTCCTTGCTGCTCTTTTGCAAACTGTAGGTTATTGTACTGAAAATACATAAAGAGACCTTCTCATTAATACATCATAAAGGCTGCAGGTATATCCTCCTTTAATAGTTTTCAAAAGGCCTGAAGTTAGAAATTTTAAAGATTCTTCTTCTTCTTGTGGCTTTTGTATTACATCATTGATTTGATGTTCACAGGAGGAGAACCAAGGGGGTCGTCAGTAACAGCTACTTAACACCTGCTCAGCAATTACTTGCTCGACAACATCACCCAGCAATTTAGGAAAGCTATAAAATGTCCAATCTATTTGCATGATTTGAAATTGTATACATTACAATTTTTTTTAAAGTACACTCTTAACTGACTTTCCTGCCACAAACCCCTTCTCTCCACAACCATGTTCCACTCAGTTACCACCCTCTATTTTTACTGCTGAGGAATCCATATTTGTCATGCTTGGCTCAGGCTGTTGAGCCAAAGTACTGTAGACCCAATGGGTTCAACAGTAGACTTCTCTACAGTCATATAGTAATTGGGTTCAACAGTAGACTTTTCTACAGTCGTATAGCAATTGTCAAGATCAAGGAGGCTGCCTGCTGTGGGGCAGGTGAGAGCATTCCTTTAGATTCTCATAAAGCTGCATTTCCCTGTGTCCCAGAGGGCTCAGAGAGAGAAAAAGAACAAGAGCAGAGGCATCTATTTTTGCAAGGTCACTCTCCCTCCATGACAGCTTCTCTACTTTGCTTTCTGTTGCCGTGATAAACACCATAACTAAAAGCAACTTGGGAAGGAGAGAGCTTACTTCTCCTTATACTTCCAGTTAACAGTCTACCCTGGAGGGTAGGAACTCAAGGCAGGAACGTAAAGCCAGGCAAAAAAAAACCACTGCTTACTGGTTCTTGTGTAATCTCTCCCTCTCCCTGTCCCCTCCCTCTCCTCCTCTCCTCCTCTCCCCCTCTCATTTCTGATACAGCCCCAGGACTATTTGTCCTGGTGTGGCACTGCCAACAATGGACTGTGCCCTCACATCAATCAACAATTAAGACTATTCCCCACAGGTATGGCCACAGGCCAATCTGACCTAAACAGCTCCTGAGCTGAGACTCCTTTCCTCTTGGATGAATGTCGGTTGAGCCAAGTTGACAATTAAAACTGACCAGGACAGAGCCTCGCCCTCATAATCTCAACTTATCCTAATTACCTCATACACAGGCCTCATCTCCGAACATGTTCATATTGACACTTGAGGTTGAATGTATGAGCTGAGAAGTGACTCTAACAGTCAGCCCACAACAGTCTCATTTTCAGTACTACAAATTTGGGGCCTTATCCTGCCATTCACCCTTTATCATAATCCCTTACACACATCATCATCACTGTCATCATCAGGTTATTGAAGTAATAAAGTCTTCCCTACCAAGAATCATGACTTGAGCATCTGTTCTGTGCGTGGCTACCCTGGTGGCCAGGGTGCTGGATGCAGTGAGAGGGATCGGTCTGTGCTCTAAGTCTCTGGGACAACACCTGCCTAGCTTGACACTTGTTTAGAAGCTGACGGATGACATGGTGTGCTGCTGGCTTGGACCACATGGTGTGGGTGCAGGTTGGGCCTTTCAAAGTGTTAGACACTTTCTCGGAGTCCATATCTGCTTTTCTTCTCACCTCCCCAAGTGTATCCTGCTGTGGCGTCATTCTCAGAATAATAGACACCAGATGTCTTGTCTTCTCTGCCCATCCCATGTAGTTGCAAACAATTCCAACTTCCCTGTTTGCGTCTGTGGGAAACAGCACTGGGACACTGTCTTTATGAAAGCAACGTGAGGAAGTCTCAGGTTTTCCTGAGACAGCAGGTGTCGGTTCTCAAACACTGGCTTCCAGGTCTCCTGTTTGCCCAGCCACACTTTCATAAAGCGGAACTGAGTAAAGGGTGCACAGGTGACTTAATGAAGCAAATAATGAGTTGTTGACTAGAACGAATCCCCCCGTTACCATTAACAAGCAGTTTTCAGTGGTGTGTTGAAGCTCAGAGGGGGTGTGTTCTTACCCATTCAGATATCAAAGACCATGCATTTGGAACAGTATCCACTATATTGTCTGTGCATTTGCCCGAGTTTGTGACACCTGAAAAAGCAGGCATTTGCCCAAGGTGTGTAAGCTCTTTATTAAGCATCAGGTTCGCAGAAACGTTTGGGTTTTGTTTGATAAAAAGGGCTATTTCATTGCTTTCTTTTTCCTTGTACATCCTGCATACTTTAATATTTCTTCTACTGTGAGGGTAGTACTAGAGTTCCATAGTTCTCACTGACTTGTTCAGCTCCCCCTACACAGGCAGGACTTGTGGTGTCCTCTCCAGCCATGGAGCAGATCTGCTGCCCGTGGGAGGGTTGGTCTCAGGCCTGCAGCTCAGTGACCACAGACCCTAACCATGAGCTATCAGCTGAGTTCACACCTCAGTGTAAAGGAGCCAGCACCAGATGTTGCCACTATAAGAGAGTGGGCGATGCCTGGGACATCTGTCCTGAAGAGCCTTGAATTTGTCATTCTTAATACAGTGACTCTGATATTACATTGCTGGTCCACTACAGCAAAGAGCCATCTATTGGGGGCATCCATCTTTACATCTATCTAATCCTAATAACTAAGAAGGAGCTTTTTGTCATATATGCCCAGAGATTTTCTTAAACTCACTTTGAAAATGTTCCTTAATGTAAGTAGCTTTGAAGAATGAAAATAATATATATTACAACTTTAGCATTCATTACAATGCAGGAGACCCAAAAGACAACATTAATCTTTGACATAATACTGTGTCCAGAACCAGTCATATAAATTTTAAGCATTATCACACTTACATTGTCATATAAATGATGATAAATACGTGAATGTCGAAATAGTTATTTAGACAATGACAAGTATTCTCATGATATTTTCCCTGAACATATTAAACACTAACCTGCCTTATAAATAAGAAGTATTGGGTGCTAGAGAGATGGCTCAGAGGTTTAGAGCATGGGCTGCTCTTCCAGAGGTCCTGAGTTCAATTCCCAGCAACCACATGGTGGCTCACAACCACCTATATTAAGATTCGGTACCCTCTTCTAGCATGTAGGCATACATGCCAAAACTGTATATATAATAACTAAATAAATAAATCATTTAAAAAAGAAATTACCATGTGTCATAAAAATTATTGTTGAAAATAAATAAATAAATAAATAAATAAATAAATAAATAAATAAGAGGTATCCATCCAGCATCTTTAATTAGGAAAAAAGCTAGCATAACAACATACTAAGTATAATATAATAACTAAATTACAATATCATTGCAGACTGGTTGGTCTTTAAAGGGTACATTTTTTGTTCTCCACAAAATAAGTATATAGAAATAGGATAAAATGTAGTTTCAACAGAATCACATTAAATGTAAAGTGATCAAGAGCTTTTTCCTAAATCCTTGCACCTGTCATAATCAGGAAATTTTCTTAACCCAAATGCTTCTGAAGTGAGACAGAGAAACCCTGGTTATGAAACAAGTGCCAACCGCTTTGGAAGTGTGGCACAGAAGTACCTGTATGATCCTTCACCCATGCAACCGTCTCCTTTACCTCATGTCATTGGGTCCTCACCATCACTTGCAGTTTTACCACTGAGGAAGCCATCCATAGCTTCAAGTGGTAATACATATTCACGTAGCTAGGGGATTAGAAGTTGGGACATGAACTAGAAACCAGAATAACTTCTCCCAGTATTCTTTTATTAAGACATTATATGTCTTTTTAAATAAGACAACTTGGAAATTTATGCCATAGTTGAATTCAGTTTTTTTGTTTTGTTTTGTTTTTACATTTGAGTCCTTTTTCATTTGAAGGTAATCTTAATGCTATTAATTTCACAGATAGTTTTTATTACCCAGTCCTAATTATCTAAAACATACATTGCAAACATAAATATATATTCTCACCACCTCAGTGCCCATTCCTCGTGGTTCTGGAAATGGGGAGAACAGATTCCCTTTAAATGGCAGGTCAGTAGGTGTTTCTTTACAGTTAACTTTAGTAAGATTCACCTGAGGTAGTAATTAACCCTGACTTTTACTTATGAGCTCACACGGAAGCACTTTCAAAGCTGCACTGTTCAAGTTTTTGTACTAAAATGCAGAAAAACTGAACTATATAAATATTGAGTAGTTAAAAATCCCTGAATTTCTTAGTCCTTCTGTAGCTTCTATGGTTTCAATATTGCCATTTCTCAGATTATATTTTCCTGCATCTTCTTTACCACCAACAACAAAAATTTTCTTCCCTGCTAAATGCACCAGGCTTCACAGAATCCTGTCTGGAAGCGGCTCTTTGGTTTCAGCACATGCCCATCAGCCTCGTGTGGCCAAGCACACATGGCAGCACCCACCTCTTCCACACAAGAGTAGGTCACAAAACCAAATCCCCTTGGAAAACTCTCATTACCACACAGTCTGTTAGTGTGCCCCATTTCTCAAAGTGTTCTTTTAAGCTATTGTGGAGTTTCAAAGCTCAAACCACCAATAAACAACTTCCTCGACTGTTCTGGTTCCATTGGATCATAGCACAGATACACAGAATTAAAACTTAAGTAAATCTTGCACTGAACACTGAAATATAAAAACTAAATTAAATCAGAAAATTAACTGTGAAAACACTCCAAGGGAACGTGAACTTTGATATCTTGCATGAGGTGGCAGACAGCAAAGATAGTGACCTTCCCCAAGCTTAGGGAGGTTCCTACCTTTCAGACAGTGATGTCCTTTACACTGGCACAGGTTTAATTTACCTGCCACCATAAATGGCTTTTCCAGGCACACAGGACATGGATAAAGAAGGACCATTCTGATATTTTACAAGCTATAAACTAAAACATTCCAGCACGTCTCTCATGGCTTTCAATCCCATTGAGTGTCAACCCCTCACCACCCAGCATCTTTACTGTGAGGGCTTTTTTTTAAATACCCTCTTCTCAAGATTTTAGTCATAGCCAAACAGTGGTGTTGTACACCTTTAATCTCAGCACTTGGGAGGCAGAAGCAGATGGATCTCTGTGAGTTCAAGGCCAGCCTGATCTACAAAGTGAGTTCCAGGACAGCAAGAGCTACACTGAGAAACCCAGTTTAGTTGCTTTTGGGGTTTTTTGTTGTTGTTTTGTTTTGTTTTGTTTACTCTTTTGCTTTTTGGAGGAGGGAGGGCTGCCACTCAGCTTTCAAATAAATCCACAAAAAAGAGGCTTTTTCTTTCTTATGAATGCCCAGCCTTAGCTTGGCTTATTTCTAGCCAGCTTTTCTTAACTTAAATTATCCCATCTACCTTTTGCCTTTTCTTACTTCCCTAATCTTACTTTCACTCTTACTCTGTGGCTGGCTGTGTGGCTGGCTCCTCCTTTTCTCATTCCTCTCCTTATTGTTGCTCCTCCTTCCCTCCTCCCAGATTTTTCCTACTCTTTATTCTCTCTGCCTGCTTGCCAGCCCTGCCTATCCTTTCTCCTGCCTCGATATTAGCCATTCAGCTCTTTATTAGACCATCGCCGGTTTAGACGGGCAAAGTAACACAGCTTCACAGAGTTAAACAAATGCAACATAAAAGAATGCAACACATCTTTACCTCATTAAACAAATGTTCCACAGCATAAAGAAATGTAACACATCTTTAAAAATATTCTATAACACCCTGTTAAAAACAAACAAACAAACAAAAAACCCTTTAGTTCTATTGTCTTCATGCTCCCTGGATGAGTTTCTCCCTTCGTTAACCTCATTGGCGCTGTCTGCCTTGAACCTTCTACTCTGTGCTCTATGGCTAAATGCTTAAGAATTCAAACCATAAAATCTTTTGCCATGCAAGAAGATTTCTTCACAGGATGACTTACCAAAAACGATACAACTAGCCATCTTTTAATAACTTGTTAATTTTACGTTTTATTTCTTCCAGACAAAACATTTAAAATTGTTTACATATGCATATTTGAATTGAACAATAGTATATGCTTCCTATCCATTCTGTTTACAAATAATGTTTCTATATATTATGCCAAATGGAAACACACTCCAAACACTGGACTCTGCCTTTCATAGCATTATGCAGGACCATTTATTTACTCAGCTTTTACCAATAATTGCTACTAAATCCAGGCGATTCTCTGCCAGAAGCCTTCATTTGAACTTGCTATTTGCCTAACCTTCATTGCACCCGGGTGAGGTTTTAGCTTCAATCTTAGCCACTTTATTACCCTCCCTCCAGAAACTAAGGGGCCATTTGCTTACTCCTAAGGTCTCATCGGGAGGGCTAAGTCTCTTTGCTAGCAGTACATGTTTAGGCTAATTCCTTCATTCTCCACTATTTCCTTGGTTTTTCTTAAAACAGCCACATTAAAACACTCCTGCTGACATCAGGGATTGATGTTCGTCTTTTTCCACTCGGTCTTTCAAAGCCCTTGTCTTGCATATATACAACATTGATCTGTAGCTTCCTGATAGCCAGAATTGCATTTGGTAGCGGGGAGGGGAGGAGCGGGTGACTATTAGCACACATGTAGGTTCTTTCTCTGGGATCTCATTCATATGGAACACTTCCTGTTTTGTTATGCATCCAGCAATCAGGCTAACAAAGCACTGTTGCCTTCAACTATTTTTATTTTCCTGATGTTTTGGAAAATTACACTAATAGATTATGTTCCCGAGCAAGCTGTGTCGATTCTGTTCTCCGAAGTTGAGTCACTACAGCATTTCCTACAACTAGCCCCATTGTTTCTTTTATGAAGGACAAAGGAAGCAATTGTTCTTCAGAAAGAAAACTCTTTTTCTCCTCCAACTTGCTTTCCTCTGCTTGACAAAACGCCATTGTTTAGGGACTTGTTGCAGCTGAACGGTAGACTAGCTCTTTGAACAGTTCACACGAGGGGTCTCAAACCCATTTGGAATCATCACTCCTAGAAGCTCCCAGATTTTCACATAAATAACTAATCAGAAAACATAAATAAAAAGGGAGCACATTACTTGGAAAACACAGGTGGCTATCAGGGAGAAATAAGGTCAAAAAGAAGGTGGGCCTGGCTAACCTGGTTCACTTGTCTGATTCTGGGAAAATGCCTGCCTCTCCAGCTTGTTGTCAGTCACCATGCTGGCATGACATTTCAGAGTGTCACTTTCTAATTTCAAGTTGAAGTTCAGATGATCTCTCAGTAATGCTCATTTCTAACAGCGTTTTGCTCTTTAGAGGAAATTTTCTTTTAGAAAGATATCCTGTGTCTCATTGCAGGGCATCATTTGCTACAACTTCACAAACTGAAATAGTCCCTACCAGACACTAAGCAGAAAGGAAGTGGAGTCATCTTAAACCTTGCTTGAGATGGTGCCAACATCATCCTAATTGCTAGGGCTACACATCAAATCCAGGATTTCACTGAGGAGAATGAAGGCAGCATTAACTGCCTGCTGAACACACTTGTCCCAGGACTGTGCTGCAGCTGGTCCAGGAATCCTGCGCTAAGGATAATGGAGGATGCTGGTCACCAGCCTTGCTGTGCTGAGCATCAGC